>NC_089803.1:32988475-33288475 GCF_029633855.1 Hoplias malabaricus
TGAAATCATTACTTTCATTTTATTTGCAAAAAAATAGATTAATTTCTGTAAAATAATCGTCGATGGAGGTGAGACACGAGGCACGTTCCAATTCTCGCGCATCTCCAGACAAAGTATAGTCCAATAAACTACAAACTATAGCAAGCATCTGTGGGTTAAACACCTAGTAAATAGCCTTGATACAATTATCAATAACCGATATCGGTGCTCATCCACGCATCATGTGCGACAGTGAGAGAGGGCGCTGAGGAGTGTGAGGTGAGCGGGTCATGAGCTGAACTGCAGTGTTCAGAGATTAACGCCTGGGTCGAATAGGGTTAAATGGTGTTTCGTGTTAACAGTTATCATCAGTAAAGTTATGAGGGGTCCGGAGTTTCCTCCCCGTCTCCCCCTCAGTCCGTCTCCTCTCGGCGCCTGTAATCAAAGACACGCTTCTCTAGGCTGAAAATAGACCCAACGGCCTGAAAACTCCGAGAAACACGTGTAGGATTATTATTATAATTATTGTAAAATGACGTCACTTAATGCAAATGTGGTTTGGCCTCCTGACGTAGGGCCCAGGGCTCCACTACGAGCAGAACCCGTTCACGAGCATCCAGCGCAGACCCTGCCACTAAAATAGCAGCGCGTCATTATGCCATGATCCCAAACAATGGTCCAACTACCAAAGAACTGAGTCACCCAAAAGGAGTCGGGAGTTAATGGCCCCGTGCGCATGCTGAGTTGAGTGTGAAAAGGATGTGGAGGACCACACACACACACACACACACACACTCACACACATTAATAAGCACACTATAATATCAGTACGTGATACTGAGGAAATGAATAAGCTTATATATATATATATATATATATATATATATATATATATATATATATATATATTTACACACAGTAGAGTGTGTGTATGTGAGTGCAGAGAGCAGAAGACATTATGCACAGTCTCCTCTTTCTTCTGTCTTCTAATCTTTAATTATCCTGCAAAACCCTGCGTGTTGTTTGGATTTTCATTCATGATTCTGGCCATGCTTTTTTTTTTTTTTTTTTTTTCCTGGTGAGAGAGGGTTCCGTTCATGCCTTTAGTGACCTTCCTTCTCTCTCCTTTCCCACCGTTCACTCAGGTGCATTTCAATCCCTCCTCTGGTTTATGTTTGTTTTCAGTGTACAATGGACAGAGACCTCGAGAAGTTTCTTCACTGCCAAAGAAAGATGCTGCCAGATCCTCTCAGGCCATTCAGCGCCATCCCCCATTATTCACATCAGCCTCTGTAAGTTGTTCTCTTTTTAGCCAGTTCTGCATTTGCTGGTTGACTTTGCCATTCACCCAGCCTTTTGTTTTACGGCTGTTCCTCGTGTCTTCAGTGCTGTTGTAATGCTGTTTTTACTGTATAACTGCTGTGAGCGCACACAGCCAGGTCCAGTGCAAAGCCATAGCTGGAAATCTGTAAATTAGCTCCCCAAATATTTTGCTCTTGCTTGAAAATTAATTAAAGAGCAGTTTGCTTTGAATGTCTGTGAAGGTTTGTCTGGTCCCACATTGTGAAGGACAGTGTGAGGCACTGATGGTAAAAAGCTGGGCGTGGTCCACAGAGATAAAAGCTTGTTCTGAACGGTGCCTTCTGAAATGTTTGGAGAGTTAATGTGGCTTGTGTGTAAAAAGGGTTAAATGTGCAGATATATATTTATGGCTCATGATAAGCTATTGTGGACTTTTACACCATCATGATAGTGAGAGATAGATAGATAGATACAGAGAGAGAGAGAGAGAGAGAGAGAGAGAGATTTACAGTTTTATTTATTAATAAAAATATACATGTGCATAAATTCACTCGCATTAAAAAACGCATACACACACTTGCAGGAACATACTGCGATACACATACTGTCACACACATACTCACATCCACACATCCACCCACCCACAGACAGACACACACACACACACACACACACACACACACACACAATCAGACACCACACACACACACGCACACACACACACTCAATCACACACCCAAACACACACACACACACACACACACACACACAAACAATCAGACACCCAGACACACACACACACACACACATGCACTAACAATCAGACACCCAAACACGTTAAGCTTTACCCCACTCCATGTGTTGTGATGGCCCTACTCATAACAGTTTGTTAAGTACAAGTTATTCATTTTAGAGCTGCTGTTTCTGAGGGGATTTGGATTTGTGATCATTACTTTGTAGAAAGAGGAAGAGAAATCAAGGAGAAATCACTGACAAATCATTCATTCATTTATTCATTCATTCACTGTCTGTAAGCGCTTATCCAGTTCGGGGTCGCGGTGGGTCCGGAGCCACCCCGGAATCACTGGGTGCAAAGCAGGAACACACCCTGGAGGGGTCACTGAAAAATGCACAGGTGTTAGGTCTAACTGCCTGTGTGCCCAGGTCTCAGCACCACTGGCATTAGAGTGCGATTAGTTGGATTGTGAGAAGCAGAAAATACAACTTCCGAAACTTGAACATTTTGCAGAGTGCTGTATTATCGTGCT
This sequence comes from Hoplias malabaricus, assembly GCF_029633855.1. Taxonomy (NCBI): domain Eukaryota; kingdom Metazoa; phylum Chordata; class Actinopteri; order Characiformes; family Erythrinidae; genus Hoplias; species Hoplias malabaricus. Next base: position 32,991,025 of record NC_089803.1, read on the forward strand.
TGAATAGAAATGCAGCTGAAAATCTAGAAAGCACTGGTGCAGCTAAAATACTGGTCCAATGAGCTAGTATACCTGATGTGTGTGAAACATTAAAATATGATACGTGACAATTAGGCTTTTGTTTTTAACATGTGGCTCATTTTGTTGCTTAAGTGGATATAATATATAAATTGTTGATGTTTGTAAGGGTGTGGTTCTCCGCTTCATTTGATGCACCATGTCAGTTCCAGCCTACCTCAGAAAAAGTCTAACAGATGTTTACCATTTCAGTTAGAATGAGGAAAAAGCCATGCAAGCATCACTGCAGCAGCTGTTGGGATAGTTTTTGAAGTTCATCCCTATCCAGAGGCTTTAAGAAGAACAGGCTGGAAGTTACACCAGCCTTAGAACTCATCAGGGCTGAGACTAATGTGACTGTGGAGTTGGTGGAGCCGATTACATTAGTAAAAACTCATGTACCACATGTGATATATATGCATACATATTATGAACCAAACTACACTTGCATTTTAATTTGCTTTCGGGGAACTGCAGAGGTGATTGTAGAGGAACACCATGGCTTTGAGAACAGCACACTGTCTGAACAAGAGGCTTTAGTTAAAACGGATAACTGCATCAGTGAAGAGGTTTGAGTTCTCAGAACTTAGGTCTGGTTTCTCTTCTTTTATTTAAACAGTCAGGTGGTCAAATTGTGCTAACCAGAAGCTACTTGCTGCACCTAAACCTAACACGTTTTATCAAAAGTAGGTTCTACATCTGCCCTGCTATAGGCTTGCAAATGTCTGCCTCACAGGAAAACATTTGTTCTTCAGTTAATGCCTTTATTTAAACATTTCAGAACATGATTAGGATCCTTTAAGCGTTCATACACAAGAAAACCACTTGATCCAGTCCTGAGTGTATAGTAACTACTGTAAAGTGATATCAGCCCCAATCCTAATAAAGCCCCGTGCAGTTCTCGGTCCTGTTCATAGTTACTTTACTGTAACACAAGTCTGCTTCAACATTTTCCTGCTACTTGTTTTTGTCTTTATTCAGATGGACAGACCCTGGAGCCTGAAGGAGCCACCTGTTTTCTGCTTCTGTCTTCACATCATGGTATGGAGACTTCCAACATGCTAATTATTTATTTTTTTTAAAGAAAATATGTTTTTTTTAACCTAATATTACTTTTGACTTGGACTTTAGAGGCATTGGACTCTACTATCATCCCTTATTTTTATAATCTATTTATTTTTTATCATTTTTTATTTATACTGTGACTAACACAATGGACAGTTCTCTACAGGCACAGACAATGGACACTTCATTATCTGTCCTAGAAAAAGAATTCATTTTCATCTGTTATCCTCCTTAATTTTGTTTATATTTTTATTCTTTTTTTTATAACTTTAGGCATAGGCTGGGACCTGGGATATTTCATTTCTGTCAAGGACAATGGGCACTTCATTATATTTCTGAGATAAGTTAAATTTCAACTGTTAGTACAGAACAGATGGTCGTTTATTTTATTCATTTTATTAATTGTATTATTTATAACATTCTTCATTTAAAACTTCATATATTCCTTGTGAAAGAGAACAGTCTGGAACAGAGAAGGACAATGGACACTTCATTTTCTTTTTGGGATATTAAGTAAAATTTCATGTAATTATTGGATAGATGATTATTAATTGTATTAATTCTACATTGTTTTCTATATTTTATACTTTTTTATACATTTACTGTGACATTGGACAGTCCATAATTGACAAGGACAACATACTTTCTGTTATCTATTCTAGATAATCCTTAATTATGTCTTACATTTCATCTTTTATCCCTCTACAATAGATTTGTCCTTGATAACAAGGGAAGTTTCATTCATGGTCCCTGGGTGGGCCGCTGTTATTTTCATTTATTAAGTTCTTCATTGATAACTTTGTACATTGACTTGGACAGTGAACACTCGAGTACAAGCTTTGGAAAATAAACCCCTCTTTATCTGTCGTTGATAATAAGTTACATTTCACTCGTTATTCCTGGACAGATGACTGGTTACTGTGAGAGAGACTCACATTTTGAGTACAGTGAGCTGGTCTCTATAAGTAAAGCTGATCAGCAGAGTTACTGGAGGATGTTTGGCTATTCTTTACAAGTTTGAGCATATGACTCAGGGAAGGTGTGAGGGATGAGTCAGAATCAGGCGGGGTCTAGAGAGGGAGGGGGTCTCTTCTACCTGTGAGGGGGTCCTGTGACATCACTGCATCAGAGAAACAAAACTCAGAGCATCCATACACTCACAAAGCTCCATGTGCTCACAGTAATAATGCAAACACACATACGGACACCATTTTATAACTTCAGCCATTTTTTATTCAGTCTACAGCATGTGCAAAGAGAGAGAGAGAGAGAGAGAGAAAGAGAGTGAGAGAGAGAGCGTGTACCTCATTGGCATTTTTATTAATATCATAACATCCATTTGTTTTATTTTATATATTTAAAAAAAAAAACAGTTGTAAAAAGAGTTTAGATTCATGATTCATTTGTGAGTAGGACTTTAGATAAGTAACTTGAACTTTAAATAGACATGAAACACAGGTTTATAGTAGGCTGATATTTAAATAAATATGTAGAAGTTGTAATTTTGTTTTCATGTGATTCATTGTACTGAAAAATGGGGTATATTAGTTTCTGTAGTATTCCTTGTCCTTTATTACTCAAAGGAAAGTTGGTTATTTTATCTCTGTCTTCTATTTTTTTCCACTCTCATGTCCATAAAATTCTTAATGGTTTTATTTATATGACAATTGAACATATAGATTATAGTAGAACATATTTTTAATGTATTTAAAGTCATCCCTCAAATATCAATACACTCATACTTAGAAGATCCTAAATTTAAAATATATTACTTTTGATTTTAATACAAATTTGAGTCTGCTACTATTCATTACCAAATGTCAGCTTTTATATTCTAAAACTATCTTTTAAATAATACAATGCAGTTGTATTTTTAACTTAAAGAAATATGTAACAGAAGTTTGGTTGACAGGTCCTGGACATTAAAAACAGAAAAAAACACCAAAAAACAAACAAAAGAAACAGGTCATGAGTTAAATTCTCACATTAAATCATAGTCACAGTAATGAAACTGTCAGTGCTGCTGCTGAGCACACGCAGCTACACAGCATGTGACACTGCAGCATGTACGAGACTCCTAGAACTTTCCAGCAAAGTTCAGCCCACTGAAGTTTATAAAAGCATTAACCAATATCACAAAGACATGTTAGTTAACAGATAAGGGGAAAGAGATTTTCAAAAATATGGTCTAGATTCCAGACGTATGAGCAACAATCCAGAGTGAAACCTAAAGTCCCAGCAGGTTTGTTTTTCAGGTTTGACAGGAAGCTTGTGTGAGTGATGTGATGTGATAACAGTCTGTCCATTTCTTAACAAGTGCTTTTCACTTTTTAATTGTAGGACATTTGTGAGTGAGAAGAGGTCCTGACCAGAGCTGCATGGGTGTGGTACTCTGCTTCTACAGAAGAGAAAGAGAGAGAGGCAGAGAGGGCACAGGGAGAGAGGAAGGATAAGGGCGGGTATTCAGATCCAGAATTAAACAGATGAATCAGTTTTCACAGTTATGTATCTGCCCCTTTCACTCAGAGCAGAAAAAGAGTGGTAAAACATAGGACCCTTCAAATGTAAAACATACTTTTGCATCATTTGATCAGTCTCAGGCTAATATTCACTGAAGTAAAGCACAATGTAAATGTGAAACAACCCCACCTTACTTTTTTAAACATTTAAAAGCCTAATATTCATCAGTTTAAAGGAATCAGACCCCCCTTTTTTTATATCATTTATAGGAAAGAGCAAAATCCATTGAGCTTCTAAATTCAGTCAGATTTTTTTCTGATACAACCCATGTTTCATTGCTGGTTCTCTAAAATTAATCTTTAAAAAAGTCCATATAAATTATAATAAAGATACTGTTTAGAAATATATTTTATTTATTCTGAAGGGAGACCCCTATACATCGACACCCCAAAACCACACAGAGAAAAGTGTTTACCTCACCCTGAATAAGGAAAAATGTAAGTTTGGTTAAAATATCTGTGTAAAATATTTTAGATTTTATTATACATCTCATTCACATTCTAGTAAATGAGAAGACACATTATTTAGCTTTGACTAGTCCTCTGTGTCATGTGAAACATCTGAGTTTTAGTGAAGTTAACAAAAAGTGAATGAAAAAACTCCAAAGCTGATGTCTTCACTGCTCTAATAGAAATATTACAGGGAAATATATTTTACAGCTGGATTTAATGATGACAGAAAACTACAGAAGAGTCCTGTATCTCTGTAGAATATACGAGTGAGTGGTGGAGGATGTTAGTTTAGAAGTTTAGACTGAGGCAGTTGTTTTAGTAGAAACCTGGCAATGTAAAGCAGGACAGAGAGTTGTTCCTTTAAAATACATTTAGCTTCAGCTTCATCTCAGAATTGTTTCAAAACCTCTATCAACATAAGACCATAATTTGGTGTTATAATTTGGATTTAACTACTATTCTATGGTAACTGTTATACAGGCTAAAATGTAAAGAAATTTTGAAAAGAAATGAATTTTTGGAACCATAAAGAAACCTTTAATGGATGTCTTTTTTATCATTTCTTAACATTGTTAAGAAATGTTTGATACTGGTTTCATATGTCTGATAGTTTTGTTAACACTGAAAATCAAAGCCCTTCTTTAGCTTTTTTAGGAGTTTAAGTTTAACTTCTATGTAATATATATATTCTACAACAATTAAAGGAAAATTCCTAGAACTGTTCATAAAAAGAACTTTTATTACTTATATACTATTCTTGGACAAATTGGTCCTAGAACATCCTTAGGTTTGTGTATCTGAGCCCAGGACCCTCAGTACTATAAATACTGAGATAGATATGATTCTAAGAGCAAAATATGTTGAATGAGCTCCAGGAAAGATTCTTTAAACATGTTTTCCTATAATCTTAGACAGTATCTAAGGTCATTGTGAACGTGTTTGCTTAATGAGAACAGTCAGTAGAATACCTAAATGAATCAGACCACTTACTCTAAATGAGTGAGAGAAATGTTATAGTAGTGGCAGTGGATGTATAAAAGTATTTTCTCTCCGAATAAAACTTGTATCACCAAAATAGTAATATTTCAGGAGAAGAAGAAAAAAAGCCTTAACTTTCAGTGAACATTATTATAAAAAGATTTTATGCCGTGTCAATCTGGAGCATATCTTTTGGTCCATTAATTAGAATAGGTTCATACAGTGAACATCCAAAACTTCTTAATTATGACAATAAAAAAGAGAAAGGCAAAAATGGACAAATGACAAGGTTTAGTTCTGAAAGTGGTTATATAAAATTGTCTTTATAAACATTTACATTAACAAAAAAGTACATTATAATGTGTTAAGTCTCTCTGATCCTATTCCTATTCACCTTTAACTACTTAGAGTTAGGATTTTGACAGAATTCATTTAAAACACAAGTTTTAAAGATGGCTTGATATATATATATATATATTCAGACTGACAACACTGGCCATATCATTGTGTGTGTGTGTGTGTGTGTGTTTGTGTGTGTGTGTGCAAGCGTGTGTGTGTGTTATATAAATTAAATATAAAATATATGGGTATGCATGTATAATATTTGTTAGCATAGATATTTTTGTAGGTTTTGTGATAGTTTAATACCAAAATGATACCTATACATTTGTAACAGAATACCAACTGAAATCTAAAGTATATTTTATTGTTTTTAAGTGAAAGGGAGAATTGGAGATTATTGTAGAATTATAATTTTTGTGTTAAACCCATTCCCAACAAGGAAAATTGTGGAAGTGGGATTCAATGCATTTTAAAACAGAATTACACATTTCTTTGAACTTTTATAAGTATATAAGCATGGAGCTGGAGAATGTTTGTGTGTGTGTGTGTGTGTGTGTGTGTGTGTGTGTGTAGGTTAAAACAAAGGGTATGTTTGTATGAGGGTTGTGTGTTTGTATTAAAATGTATAAAGATCAGGTTAAATGATGTCTGCTTAAACTGACCATGATTGCAACAGGAAACGTGTGGTATTTTACACATTAGTGTCCAGCACAGTTTTGCTAATATATTTACAATGATTCTTATCATTTGCTTTGGGATTAATGCTTTTTGTAATTGTGAAAAGAAGAAACTTAGGAATGTCTGTGATGACGCTGTAATGCTCAGTGTGTTCATGTTAAAATGCATAGTTAGTCAGTATTGGAAGTGGCATATGTACAGTGCAGAGTAAAGAGCCTTTTCATTCTCGAGAGATCAGGATTTGAACAGGTTCTTTAGGAATTATGACTTGTGAAATGTGAATATTCATCTAAAAAGAAAAAAATAATAATAATAATAAATAAAAAACTGAATACAGTAGAAACCAAGAACCAGGCATGTGTTTTTAACTAGGAGTTTGTTTTTGAATATTAAGGCAGAACTATTTACAGACATGTACAGATGTGTTACAAAGTGCTTAGATAAAAGTGTGTATGGTTTACAGAGTCAACCTATACACATAGTTGGAATTCTGTACAAAGATCAAATTTTGGAGTTATTTTAACAACAGTTGCTTAATGTGAACATATCTATCAGTGAATATTATGAATAGTATATTTCTCTTGTATTTGTCGCTATAATCTGTGAGTTTGAGAGGGAGCCAGAGAGAGTGCGAGAGCTAGAGAGAGACAGAGGGGGAACGTAGAAGGACATACGCACATGTCTTATGTTTACATCTTGTGTCTGGAAGCGTGGTGGGTTTGTGTGTGAATGTGTAATTTATGTGAATGAGCCTTTAGTGTGTCATAGTTTATCACAACCAGTGTGTGACCCTAGCATGGTTTTTGGACGTATTCCTTCATTAAGGGAAAGGAGTGGGGTTTTTCAGATTCAAACAGATTCAAAAGGTACAAATAATACAACATAATCTTTTCATCAGAGACAAAGTTATAAAGAGTTATTCTAAATCAATTTTGTTGTTAATACAATTTCCCTTTTTTCTGAGGGGTCACTGAATGTGGTGAAATACAGTAACTGTGCTGTTACTCTAATAGTCAGCACCCAGGAGTAATCAGATCTGAGTCAGTATTAAACTTCCCATAATGATACATATTTTACACAAGTGTTTTACAGGCTGGGACTTTTCTGTACAAGTGCTATGATATTTTGACCTATTTTATATTTTTATAATCCAAGGCACATAGACAATTTAAAACAATGCTTAGGTTCAGTTCTACTCCAGTACACAACGTCTTAAAGCTAAGATTGCAATATTTGAGTCAATAGTATATATGTATCTGTTTGCTTTTTAAATTGTTGTGACATTTTCCTCTAAATCGCCTGCATTTTTGAGCCCACTTTTAAAACTTAGAATCTTTTACTCTTTGCTTGGTTCGTGGCTTTAATAGCATAAGTTAAACATGACATGTACCTCTTGGAGAAGAAATGAAGAGTCCTTTGCTTTGCTCTGTGATTCAATTAAATGCTTCCCAATGCCATTAGCCGTTCTTCTAGTCACGTTGTTTGACTGTCCTCTGTGTGAGTGCATGTGTGTGTGAGCGGGTGGTCGTTTGAGTGTGAGCATCTGTGTATGCATATGTGTGTGTTATCATTCATGCGTATATGATCCTGTCTACATGTAAAAAAAAACATAAAAACAAAATGAAGCCAAATAAAAACCATAATGGCTGACAGTTAAATCAGATTCAGTGATGGGTACTAAATAATGCTCCTGTATAGCTGTGGGTTTCATTTTTATCCAAGAAAACAGATAATGTACATACAAATCGTCTTATCGTTGGGCTTTTAAACCTTTCAGAATATACAGAGTTCACACACCATTGTGGAGCTGAGTGCAGAGTGCAGATATGTATGTGGCCAAAATATATGTTAGATGCAAAGAACACAAGCATGTAAAGATATCTATGTCATTTAATGTTGTGATTAGCTTGAAATGAGACCATGTGAGTGATGGAATTAAATGGCATGATTTAATGGTCTGATCTTCTCATCCTTTCACAGGCAAACTGGGTTAAAATTTGACAACGTGCATGAGAAGTTGGATCCCTCCTGATCCAGTCTCTTGGGCCCAGTTTCTTACCTATGGAGGATATTTGAGCTACTGGATCTAGGAGCAAGAGGGCACAGAAAGGTATTTAAACCTGTATCTTTTTAAAGAGGTTGTGTTAAGAGTAGCTGGTGGACTGTGTCTGTTCCTGGAAACTCTTCACTCATTTGGCGGTTTTCTGAACAGCAGAAAGGGCTCACTATCCTGAGACTTCAGATGTTAGAAAGGGACTGTTTACAGATATTTTCTGGGCATGGTCTTGTTGATACACGTTGTAAACTTATTACATCAATCTGTCAGTAAGCTTGTCTTCACTCCAGACTGTGAGAGGAGCTCTGATACAGTTAAACACAGTTCAGCTGCCTGTATGAAAAGGAGCGGACGCTTTTGATGGGTTTCTGACCGTGTGCTTGTAGAGTATATGAAGACGTACAGACAAATCAATCATCATAATGGTCATTCCAGCATGCAGAGAGTTTAGCAGCTCAGAATACAATACGGTGTCATGGTGTGTGTGTGTGTGTTTGAGCACACATGGTTTAGTCTGTTAGATGTGTGTTTAAATAAGGATGTGCACATGTATAATGTGCACACATGTGGCTTGTTCTACTACACCTCAGCGGAATTCAAAAGTCAGAGTACAAAATTAACACTAAAGTTGTTTTTCACATAAACCTGGAAACGTACAAAAGTAAGGTTCAGAGTTGTGATCATTCTTGGTGACTGGTAAAATGTAAGCACATTTATAACACTGCTGAACACTGTCTTTATACATAAAAAAAAATGTCAGAGTGTTTTAGTCCCAGCTCTTAAACATAGAGCACATGTTCAGACAATTTTAAGATGGATTTAATCGACTCTTCACAGGCTTTTGTCAGAGTTAGTGATCAGAGTGTGTGCCAGATTGAGCGCAAACTGTCATTAACACAGAAAGGCGAGATATAAAATATGAAAATCTGAAGTTCATGCAGATAATTCAAATATTGTAGTTTTTACTCAAATTAATAAGCTGATATTTTGTAGTTTAAAAAAGAATATGTATTAAATGAAAAAAAAGGAAAAGCATGAGCACTACGCCCAGTGAATCTGTGAACCCCACTGTATGTGTTTATAGAATATGTGCATAGATGCGCAGTATCTTTAAAAATAAATTGGTGTTTACTATGTTTGTGTATGGTGTAGTCATCTGTGGGTGACATTTAACATGATTTATCTAAAGTTAGGTTGTCTGTAAGTGTGATTGATCATATTCACATGGAGCTGTGCAAGGCTGTATGTGTCTGTAACTGTGTCTGAATGTGAATATATACGTGTATGAGTGTGTGTACTGTCAGATGAGTTTGTAATTGAGTGTGTATCACAGTAGTCTGAGTATTTGTGTATGTGTGTGTGTGTCAGAGAGAGAGAGAGAGAGTCCAGAGACAGACGGAGGAGCACACGTGCTGGCTAAGATTACTGAGCAAGCCGTGAGGGAGTGCCATCATTTTTTTTTTTTAAATATGTTTTGCCTGTACAGACTGAAAATTACAATTATATATAGCTCTGGATTAATTGTCTAAAGCATGTTTAAATCCTGTTTGGTACGTATATAAAGCAACAGTGTCTAAAAGGTTATTTAGGCTTTAGTCAGACCCCAGAACAACGTATGCAACTGGCAGGCCCCTGTCTGAGCTGCAGGGGTATTTTTTTCAATGAAGCAACAATGAAAGACAGCACCCCATTAACCCCACTCCTCCCAATCAGATATATGTATATTCTTATTTTTATATTTATAAAGCTGTCTTTTGTTTAGTTTGTTTCTTTAGTTAGAGCTAATTCTGGTTCAAGTCATGCTCCTGCTTTTTTTTTTTTTTTTTTTTTGAATGAGTGCATTTTAAAGCAGTGTCATTCAGTATTGAAACATCTAAAAGTGCCATGTGTTCCACATAGAGATCTCTCCATTGTGCAAGTTCAGGGAAGCATGGTAAATTATGGTTCAGTTCAGCTCTGAACAATTTCTCTGAGAACCATTAGACACCTTAATGTCTTTAAAAGATTTTCAAGTATGTGGCTATATTTTTAAGCTGACCATCATCTGTACACCACTGAAAAATGCTGTGCTGTTAATGTTTTTGTGAAGAAATTGATTAGATGTATATGCCCAGAATAACTGAATTTAACTGAGTGAACACATATATCATGCTATCATCGAGCACGTTCCTCTTCAACCATGTGTTTGTACAAATGTGGTGTGTGTGTGTGTGTGTGTGTGTGTGTGTGTGTGTGTGTGTGTGTGTGTGTGTGTGTGTGTGTGTGTGTGTGTGTGTGTGGCTTGTTTGAACAGGTAAGAAGTATTTGACCAAAAAGCCTGTGGATGTATGTTAGTTGTGATGCAGTGAAAGAAGTACAAGGTGTAATGTTAGGAACTGAACAGGGTGAAGTAAGAAAATATTACATTTTATGGGTAAAACAGAGGTTACAGCATTGTGTGACATTTTAGATAATAACTGTTTCATTATGAAATGAGTAGACATGCATGTGTGTGTTTGTATACATATATCTGTCCATCTGTCCGTGTTTTTGTGTGTGTGTGTGCGTTTGTAGACTTCTAACTGTTTGTCTGTGAATGTATGAGGCTACCTCTATCAGTGTGTGTTGGAATGTGTGTATGTTTTCTACCAACTAGTGTGTGTGTGTGTGTGTGTGTGTGTGTGTGTGTGTGTGTGTGTGTGTGTGTGCGTGTGTCTATAATACACACCTGTTTATGTGTTTGTATCTGTAGGAAATTATTTGTAACAATAATTTATTCAATTTGACTCTCTGCTATTGTCTATATGTTATAAAATGCATTAGGTTTTGATTGTGTCTCATTACATTTCTGTAAGAAATCCACATTAAAAATTCCTCCCAATTCCTGAATCTGTAGGAGGCTAAAAGTTGACATTATGAGCACGTTTGCCCAGCTTTATCACACAGTTCTGTCTCTATATTTAGTACTGTTTCCACTGCATGCTGAGATGTATTGAAAGCATAGATACATACATATGAATACCCCACAAAATCATCATCCGGTAAATACACCATGAACACAAGAATTTAGTTACTGTATGGGGAAGTGTAAAATGTCGGGAGCTTGTTTTCTTTCACGTTGTTGTGAATTGTAAAATTATGAACAAAACAACTGGTCCTGGATCTGTTTATTTGTCCTGTTCATAAAATGAAAGTGTTGATCATTTAAAACTTTGATTCACTTGAAGCAGCAGATAGTAAAGTAATCAATCTCTGGGCATTTTTTGTCTTGGTGTTTTTACAGGTGATCTACATGACACCCACAGGGAGGGGGGACAGTCCTGAAAGCCTTGTTCCTGTCTCTTCTTTCCGTGTAAAGTGGCAGAGGATTCATAAAGGAATTATTTGATCCAGTCAGGTATTTGATATCTGAGACTGTTTGTGAAGGCCTTGTGTTTAGAGCAGTTAAGGCACATTGTGAACGCTGTATTTTTCTTGTCACATTTGATGCTTATGATGCAGTTCCAGACCTTTATTTCCAGGCATGGGAAAGTGAATATTGTTGATGGAAAAGGCACAATTTAAACACTTTAAATTTAACTATCCTTAATGCTGGCCTTTAAATTTGTGCTCATGTGCGCGTGTACAGCTGCGTGACGACTGCGTGTGCTTCACGGGTTTTTAAGGTGACGTATGCTGAATGGCAGAGGCACTTAGTGAAAATTGTATGTATAATTCTAATAGAGAATACGGCAGTATTGTTGTGAGTAGGGGCAGTTTTAAACAGTAGTGTTATGACTATGCTTAAAGACACGTCCCCAGCTGTGGTCTGGCTGTTACGGCGCAGGTGTGGCTTGGTGCTGGGCTTATTATGGATTTAGAAAAGACAGACTACACAAAACATGTTTCGACATAATTTTCACGCAATGGCTGGTTTAATTTTGTAAGCTGGGTTTATGATGATTTCAGCATAGACTATTTTGTTTGTGTGTGTGTGAGAGAGAGAGAGACAAAGACGTACAGTAGCAGCGGTGAGGAGCGTCGCTCTCCACTTTTGCTGGTTCTGAAATGGCCGCCCTCCGAGGGCCACATCCTCTCAGCCGATCACATAGTTTCTTTACCCATATCCTCACAGATCAGACACTGTGTAAATCACATTTATAATAATTCTAAGCTTGGCTCTGGATGCTTTGATTTAATTTGGTACAAGACGAGTAGGTTTTTAAGAGTAGATCCTGTCATGTCCAGATCTTAATGTGGGTGCCCGCTCAAAAATTAAATGGCCTAACGTTAAGTGGGATTTACGCAAATTATTTCAAAGCTGGGATTTCTCTAAAATGTGTCGAGTGTCGAGGTTCAGACATGTGAATGTATCGATACTTTAGGGGGAGTGAGAACAGATTTGTAGATTAGTAGGTGAACACAGAGAGTTTCCCTGAAGTATCTGTAGCTGTGTTAATACGAATAATTTACATTTACATAAGAATAAACATGAGACACACAGCCACACGGGCCATATACTTCTCATCACACACTCGTGGTGAATATTCGAGATAATAGTAATACTTCTAAATAATATCCCAACTAAACCAGCCTTTTTAATGTATAATTTTATTTATAGCTCAAGCACTAACTGATTGGGTTAAATGTGCTGTTTAAATGCTGGATTTTTGAAAATGCAATTATCTCTGTAGTAATATTTATGTTCATAAAAATAAATATGAAAAAGAAAGATTTTAATATTGTCATTAAATATATATTTAACTACAATAACAACTTGTACATTTGTTTAATATCGTGCATTTCTTGTGTACATTGGCATGTTGACACTGTATTGTGCCTTTATCTAATAGTGCTTTTATTGCCAATTAGCATTATTTGTTTTGCTGTGGTGTTTGTGCTAAAATAAATAAAAAAGATTTTTCTTTATCCAGTGGGTTGTGTTCTTTGTGTGTCTTATTTAAGATAAATAAAATCCTTCACACTGGTTATTTAACATACTGAAACATTTGCACCTTTCCTCGTGATTTTTGTTGTTCACTAAACTTTCTGAACAGACTACAAAAAGCAGTTTTGGAAAGCAGTGTCAGAGTATAACCTGGTGAAACCCAGTCGAAATAAAATGCAAACGACCAGCTGTGTTTTGGATTAAACCTCAGGACCCATTACTTTTTTGTACTCTGCAGTGTGCGAGGATTGCTTTTCCTGTGTTAATACAGACTTGCAGTTCTTTACGCATTTAATTTCTACGTTAAAACTCAGATGGGTATGAGGAGTGAGAATGGCGACAGGACTCGAGTGCCTTGTAGACGAGAGAAGCAGCTGCTGTGTGTGAGTGAGAGAGAGAGAGAGAGAGAGAGAGAGAGAGAGTTTGAGAGAGACATCACAGCAAGCTAAAGAGGGAGTATCTTGTTACACATATCTGACTATTCCACCACGTTCCGTCCCTTAATGCTTGTGAAACCTTGGTGAAATTCTCGATGTGCTCTCACACTCGTGAAACTATTTTGTGTTGTAACCTTCTCCTCCAGCTCAGCTCCTCTCTCCCTCACTATTTACATAATCCAGCTCGCTTCCGTGTTTGAAAAGCAAGATATCGCCGCTTCTCGCGAGATTTCAGCAAGGCGCGCCTGGTAGTTGTAGTTTTTCCCCCGTCTCAGGTTCATTTGGTGTACTGTGCCTCAGTTTCTGAGCTGCAGACAAACTACAATGTTTCTCATGCTGGTACAGTGTGTCCTCGTCGTGCCTTTCCCTGTGTAGCCAAAAATGATGTTTGCCCCATAGTTCTTTTAACGTTTATTTGTCCTACATCCAGAGAGGTTTTTCGAGAGCGCTTTACTAAAGGTAATGGTTCTGTGGAGGTCTGTGAACACATTCTGAACTACCTCACGGGGTTTTTAGACGGTATACTGACAAAACACCTATTGATACGTCCTGCTTAGCCGGTCTGCGCACGCTCAGATCCACACTTTTTTGTCATTTGTTTCTTATCTTTTTTTTAACAATTACACAACCTTAGCTTACTGTTATTTGCTCCAGTGTTCCAAAACTGTACACGGACAATCAAATTTATTATAAACAAATAAATAAAATAACAATTGAAGCTATTTCTTATCACCGTATTAGTAATTACTACTAATAATTAATAATTATGTTTATAATTTGTTTAGCAGCATTTTCTGATTAGCTATTTTTAGTCCATCGAAATACCTTACGTGATATTTTATTTAGGCGGCTGTAGCCAACTTATAAAAGTAAATTATGGTAGTATATTTTGACAAGGCAGCGCAACTCGACAGAGCAGCGGCCCTACTGGTTTCTCTCTGATAGTAAACCAGGCGCGTCTTTTAAAAGGCTTTCACAAAGATCCAGAGAGAACGACAAACACGTTGTAGAGCATTCTATCCTCTTTAGAACGCCGAGGGCAAACAGACAATTAGAGGGAACGAGGAGAACATTGTAGAACTTCTTCACCATGAAAACACGGAGGCATCATGTTTTGTTTTTTTGTTTTTAGCTAAGAGTGTATGAGTCATATGTGAGCCAGCACCCGTGAATGAACGTGAACGGCGTTCCTGTGACCAAATCGAATCGCCCGGAGATCACTCCGAAGGCGGGAGAGCGTTGGCTTCTCCAGCCAATGGGCGAAAAGCTTCATTCATAAAATAGTGGGGGCTGAGAAGTGGAAAACGTGGATTTGGAGGTTTCATAATGCTGACTGAAACGGGGGAAAACCTCGCTCTGAACCACAGCCAATGGGCGCGCTCGAATGGAGGTTAGCAGGGCGCTCGTCCAATGGGCTCGCGCGCCGCCGCCGCTGATGCCCCGCCCTTCGGCGGAGAGACGATCTGATGAATGAGAGAGGAGCCCTGGTGATTGGCACCGGAAGCAGGCAATCCGCTGCGACCTTGCGTTGGAGGATGGGAGTCTGGGCCAATGGGCGGCCCGCGGGGGCGTGTCCGGGACGGCGAGCGAGTAGGTGGGGGGTGTGCACTTAAATCCGGCCAGACTAGTATGTTAGAGGAGTTGTGGGGGTGTGATGCCACAACCTGCTTTATAAAGGGGGGCTCTGCACGTTGTAGGCTGTGAAATCAGAGCACGTCGCCTAATTTGCACCGGAGCAGGCCACATGGAGGTGTTCAGCGAGATGCAGAAGTTGCTTGGCGGGGCCGAGGCTGCTCTGCTCTGGGTCGGGACGCTCACCACAGCCTTTCTGTTTCTGTGGATCATCTACACACTCCTCTCCGCCTTCAGGATATGGGTGCTGGGCAACGGAGACCTGCTCTCACCCAAACTGGGCCAATGGGCAGGTGAGTTCAATCTGCTCATTCCCAGCCCTCACAGGCTGAGTCAACATCTGACTGGGACTGAGCCTTCAGCTCAAACTCCCTCAACTTCACAGGGTCGGTTTCAGACTACTGCCAATTGAACTTTCGGGTCCAGTTCTCTAGTATTATTATTATTAATTATTGTTTTGAGTTGATTTTAAGCACGTCCCAGGTAAAGACATAAAAATATGTTTGACCCATTTGTAGTGATGACGAGGAGGATAAATGTAATGCGTTTAACAAGAAATCGCCTGATCAGAGTCAGTGTAACTGAGGTGCATTGATTGTTGTGCAGAAAGCTCCATACTGAGGCGGTGAGAGTCTCAGGTTGACAGATTGCGCCATACATCCACGGACTGTGCGCACATAATCGCAGCTTCTGACTCACTCTCATGAAGTCAGACTAAATCAAGGCAGCTTTCTAGAAATGGGCACCCCGTTTTTGCTTTAATATTGATGAGAACATAAACAGGAATCATCAGTGTAATATAGACTAGAAGTCATTTTAAATACCTTATTTTTTATTTGATTTATTTGCATTATAATTATCACTATAGACTCCTGAACAATTAAATGGGTCAGGTTCTAGTTTGTAGGCATCGGCTGTTGAATGTGTTGAGGTTTTATTTTCTAGACTTTAATTTTGTATGCCGTGTCCGTCTCCTGTAGGGTGGCTGGAGCTGGGTTGGATCGGCCTGCTCTGACCCAGTTCTCCAGTTTCTGTGCTCGGGCGCTGCGGCTCTCCTCACAAGCACGAGGTTTGATTCCTCTCGGTGAATGCCTCTGCCTTTTTTTTTTTTTTTTTTTTTTTTTTTATAAAGGGGGTGGCTAAATGCCTCGGTGGGTTTCTAATGGCCCCGCAACGCAACCCACAGCAGCACCGTTCATGTGGTGGCAGCGTTTAGGCTGCTTTTGGCAACATGACGCAGTTTAAAACGCCAATCTCAATTATAATGCAGGTCCGTACCACGTGCGGCTGTTGAGGGGAGCCTTCAGAGCCGCTCTGGAAACTTCCACTGAGCCCCATCTGAAAAATAAATCCCCACCGGATTAACGCCATAACAGCGTTTATCTCGATCTGTATGCTGTTAAAATTATTATTACCATGACGAGTATTAGTTGTATTCATTTAATCTCTAAGTCTACGTATTTTTAAAGATCTGAATGTAGGACCCGGTTATATTAGTGGAGAGGCTCCTCACTGGAGCCGCCTCGGTGCTGTGCGCCCCCTAGCGGCGGTTCTGTTATGACCCACAGCTCGGGGCTGAAAACGCCATTTATGTTCCTCACCCCGTGCTCAGGTTTGTGTGGTTCGTAGCGCACTGAATGAACAGGCTGCACCAGTACACGTGTTGTGTGAGTGTGTGCGCTGGTGTCGATGCGCTGTCCTCGGACCACGCCCTGAAACGGTGAGTCAGTGAGGCAGGGTCCGGTCGGACTCGTCTCACATTCTCTCCCGCTGACACTCGCTCTGCCCTCTGCGCGCTTCAGCTGCAGGTCGAAACAGGAGGTGAGGGCAGGGGCAAACGCTCCCCTCTCGCAATCCCGCACCACTGGTCCAGTCAGGTTGAGCAACAGCCAGTTTCATAGTTTCAGCTCCAGCCGTCATATCCTCATTCACTTTGGCGTCTAGACAGTGGCGTTATCAAGGAGATTTACTCGGGTTTACTACCAGATTGTGTCACACAACGTGTGTGTTTAGATGTACATCTGATTGTTTTTATTATTATTACTACTCATACACTAATCTGATACAGTGTAGATATTTGTAACTTAATTTGAGTAAACATTGTGTGAAAGTTCTTGATGTTGGAAGTGAATTCTAGTCTAAAATGTCATGACCCAGTTTCCCAGATGTATCTTTATGGTCATGGTAACTACTAGAGAGAGGAGGAGCGTGCAGAGTGTGGTTCAGTGTGATGCTCACTTTACCATTTTAAAATAGTCTTTGTCCTGAGAGGCTTTAGGGAGACCCAGCAAATTATAAAAGTTAATAATAAATGAGAAATTGTTGTACTTCCTCAAATAGTAGGTTAAACTAGCTTCTGAAGTCTGAGACTAACACTGAAGTCCTTAACATTATAACTATTATGTCGATGACGCTTAAATGAAGTATTCTACAAGGTACGTCTTGACTGATTGGTTTAATTAGTATTTTCTTTGGGCAGTGACATGAACTGCCTGCTCCTTGAACAGTTTGTCCAGCCCAAATATCTGAGGTATGTGGTTGCCAAATGCAAGGGTGTTTCTTGTGAAACACCTCAACCAGCCTGTGTCACATCCAGACCAACAAGTTATTCCCTCCCTTCAGGTTATGAAAGGTACTCGTCTTGCGTCCTTGTCGGGTGACTCCCCACGTTTCCTCACCCAGGGCGCAGGGTATGGATTTAGATATGCTCTGTACAAGTGCAACACACTCAGACAATCTTTTTAACTTTATGAAAGTGAGTCATGCTGCTGCATCAGAATGTAGTATTCCCTCAGTTGTACAGGGATCCCTCCACTGCTCCCAATCTTCAGGAGACCCCTGGTGGTCTAGTTTCAGTATTACACCTCTAGTTGTGAAGGTCATAAAGCAAACCAAAGCTTCGTTTACTGTCATGATTTTCTCAGCTTCTAAACTAGCCCCACCAGCTCACCCAGTCTTATTGTAGATTCAGGATTACCGTCTCTACTCGAGCAGTATAGAGGTAGTCAGTGCTTTCACATTTACTGAGGCCTTCTGTGTGAGGGTTTTTAGTCACTCCCCAAGAGCACAGTTGTGTGTAGACGATAACTGCTGTTACATCATGAGATGTGAGTCTTCAGTTGAAGCCGCCCCCCCCCCCACCACCACCAATTCTCTTTCACATGTCGTACTGTATCACAGATTATATAAGTATGCCCATGTCCAATTGGGTTTGTTCATTTTCAATAAGTATGCCCATGTCCAATTGGGTTTGAAAATCATGTTTTGTCATGTTTTTTAGGAAGGAAAAGCTAGCTTAACCTTAACTTTCAGTATGTCTTCCTTTTTTATTTATTTATTTCAGAACAGATAGTTGTTCTCTCTGTAACCTCAAGTTGACTTGGTTTTCAGCCTTGTGAAGTTAAAAATGGTACTCCACATCCCTAAAACTATCTGTAGCTATAATTGTTTTATCAAATTAATTAGCTCAATAGACCCGAGTTGTGATGTATATTAAAAACGTGAATTTCACTTAACATTCATAGCAATGTCTTACTTTGTCTCTGGCCAACTTTTGAAATAACTTTTGCTGCAAACTAATGACAACACATTGGCTGCCTTAAAGTGGTGAAAAATGGACAGAGGAGCAAGTCTCTGGTTTGTGAATAGCTGAATTCCCATTCATAGCAGGCAAAGGCACATGTGAATGAAATGTATTTGTGTGTGTTGGTGAGAGAGTGAGGCTGCATGCTTGTGAATGTGCAGCTTGGTGTGCTGTGTGAATGGTGACAAAATGTGACTGGCTCCGGTGCTGTGGAGGCGGAAGGGCTCAGAGTTAGTGAGTGGGAGTGATGGAGAGGGGTGGAGGGGGGGGTGAGGAAAAAGAGACTGGCGGGCTGCTATTAAACAGAGTGAAGGGGGGGGCTTCTCAAAGTGAACACTGCCATTCATGTGACCAACACGCTTGTTGCCACGTGCTGCAAAGGGATGCTGGGTAAAATTGCAGCCCCTCCCATTCTCCCTCCTCCTCTTTTCTCTGTCTGAGCCTCCATCTCACTCTCCATCACTAGTGTCTCTCTCTCTCTCTCTCTCGTTTGCCCTCCAAGACCCCCTCCCTCCCTTTTCTCTTCTCTGTCACGACTCAGTCGCTTTTATTTATTTATTTACAGAAAAAGGGAATCTTCCATCTGGCGTTTCTCTTCTGAGATCAGTTTATGCACTTTGTTGCATTAATATTATATTTTGTACATAACCCATTCCGGCATTTGCTTAATCTAGACATCGAATGTATCTCATACTTAATTGGAGAGAGAGAATTCTTCTTCGTAACACATGGAATAAATGGGCAAATGGACTGTGTCCTGGTGAAAACGTGTGCGTTGTTCTCATTTATTTTAGTGGTGATCTGCGTCTTAGATTCCCAGCACATCTTGTCTAATTCTGACACTTTGATTCAGCCCATAGCTGACATTAGGAATGGGAATCAATGCAAGAAAAGCCACTGCCACCTGAGCAGTTCCTATAGTCCTGCTGTACCTGTTTATACCTGGCTAAACCTGTTCCACCAGAATAACTGAGAGAGATGTTCAGAGGTTAAAAAATAATAATTTCCTAATAATTACTGTCATCAATGCATCTCTTCTCTATAGGAGTAGCCTGAATAAGCAGCTCTGCTTTAATATACACACGGCATATTTTTGGTCTACTCTAATTTTGGAGAAAGGGGGCAGGCTTTAGGAACAAGGGAGAACTTGTGATTTTTTTTTTTTTTTTTGTAGTAAAAACTTGCAACTACTTCCTACTATTTCTGATATTGCTTGTGTGGGTTTTTTAAAGACACAATAAATCCCCCCTGTTTTAAATCAGAGTAACGATGCTATTTTGGGTGCTGAACTGCTCTGCTGTGTAGTTTTTCTCCTGGCCATGTGACAGGCCTATGCTATTTAAAGTGAGATCTGCTGCTTTTAGGAGTGGGAGGAGGTGCAAGAGTGGGTGTTTTAGCATTCTGCAGAACTACTGAGCCAGAGATGGACGAGCTCATTCATTTTGGGGGGTGGTGGTGTGAGGGGGCAGTGGGGTGGTGTGTTTGGGGTTGGGTGGGGGGTGTGAGTTGGGTTGCGACAGATTGCATACAGTAGAAGCCGGTTTTAGAACCATGCCATGGATACACCTTATATAACAGAGCCCAGTGCAAAGATCTAATCAGACACTTTTTATGTAGAAGGTTTCTATTTGTGTAGCATCAGCGTGCCACTGCATACTAGAGTGACGTGCTGGTCTGTACATCACGACAGTTAGTTCCTTTTAGGCTGAGGGGGAATAAGTGGAAATGCCCTGTTGAATAGGGCAGGATTCTGCAGCAGGGCTTCGAGTGCTTTTCTGGCACTAATGTAGTGCAGCAAGAGCTCCATGGTGAGCTGGGTTGCTGGGGAAAGCAGAGAGTGGGTGGGGGTGTGTGTGGAAGGGAGGGATGTGTGGATTGGGGGGGCAGCTGGATGGATGGAGGGAGGGCAGCATGTTGTTGATATTCAGGTGTAGCGGCTGTTCCAGACACGGCAGCTATTTTTACTCACTCTGCTGCTTTTTTTAGCCTAGGAAGAATGGGAGCGGGGCCGGTGCGCCTGTGTGACGCTGGGACAGTCCATATTTCTGAGCGTGGTGTTCGTGAACAGACACTGATGACCTCTGCAGTACAGCACCAAGACACTTAAAGTGGAGGAAAGGGCATGAGAAATGAATTAACACTCAGCTGAGTTGCTTGAACCCTTCATATAAGCCCCATTTCATTTTCATCCCAACCAACTCCATAGCAACCAAATGGGCAAAGGGTTGGAGGGGATACTGTGTTTAATGATCAGCCCCTTTTGTTACATGCGCCCTTTCTTATTGTCATGTGTGTGTACATGCATGGAGACTCTGGGTTTTGTATGCAGCATGCACTTGTGTCCCTGGTCGCACGTCAGTGCTTCTCGTAGTACTCACGCAGCAGCTTGCGTAGATCCTCTCCATGGCACTGCTCACGTGAGGGCAATTAAACCCTGCCAGGAACTCTGGGGTGGGCTTAACTCGAGGGGGTGGGGGTGTTCCATTAGAGCATCTGCTTTTGGATTTCAGAAAACTTGTATAGGTCAGTAGAGTGTAGCTTAGTTTTATTAATTACAAAGGTTAAGTTGAAGTAATGAATCAGTTTGGCATTAGAGTTTGAGTGACATTGACAATATATAGCATAGCTAATATGGTATGTAGATTTATTTATTTTATTTTTTTTACATTTTCATGATGCATCTCATATAATGTTAAATACAGACACATTTGCATTAGCACTGAAATTCAAAAACTTTAAGGAACCAATGTGATTTCATGTTGTTCTTCACTAAATCCAGGAAAACAGGACTCCTTTCAGAGAATGTATAAGGATACAGGCAGTATGTATTTCTCATGATAGCAAAATATATTAGCATATGATTCCTCATTCCCTCCCTCCTTTCCATTCCCCATTAATGTACAATGTAAGGTGTGGCTTCAATTTAAAGGAGCCCATCTTAACACTTAACTGAACCCACTGACCCTTTTTTTAGAGAACGCTGCATTGTGGTGCATTGTTGAACGTACTGCACTTTATCTTTGATCTTTTGTGTGCATTTCCCCATTTCTGTAGGAGCACATGCACCTGTTCACATGGTTTTGAACTCCTATAGCTACTACCTGTCAGAATGACATGCAACTTTTTTTTTTTTTGCCAAACTGACCTTTGATGGAATGCCGCAAGTACAGGAGCCCATACGCTGATGCAAGACTTGGATTGTATCCTAGATCTGTTAACCTGTTAATCTGGCAGGATGCAGAATTAGTAAGAATTCATAAGCTCGAGTTTCACCCTTTTCCCCCTTATTTATTTATTTTCTAGATGATAAAAGATCTGAATGTTAAGTTAGGAACTCCTTAGTTACCAGTTCCTTAGAAGCTTAATGCTAAACTATTCTCTAATTGTAAAGACTTTTTTCCTCCTCCAAACTTGCAGAGCCATGGATCAGATTTCATGCTGTTGAACCCATTGAAGTTTTTCGAGCCAGAGAGCTTTTGATTCTTAACATGAGTTTAAAAATAGCTAGTGAATCGAGTTCTCCCTCTTCATCCCTTGACTTTGCGCAGTCTCCCTCTCTCCTCCTCTCCTCTTGTTTCTATTTTTGGCAGTCCCTAGGATCCCTCCTTACCCCTCCCTTTCTGTCAGGCTCTACAGACGTCATCACTCCCCACCCTCCCTCTCTGCTTTTTCCCTCTTTCTAGCCAACAGCTTTGCTCTAGTGAATGACCACTGCCTGGATCAGTCTTTCTTGAGCTGGGAGTGTTAAATGTGAGCATTGTGGAAAATAATGCATATGTCCCTTTATCCTCTCCACCTTTTTAAAAATAATAATAATAATAATGCATAGAGGAATGTGTACGTTAGAGCTGGGTTTTATTGCACATTGCAGGCAAGTTGTAGAAAAAAAAACATGGAGGCCCAGTGGCTTAAGCCAAACCGCCAAATCTACTACAGAGCATCAACTGGATTAATCCAATAGTTTATTGCTAGAAATTTTGCCAATTGTCTGTTATGCATTTTATTCAAGTTGTCCCTGTTCTATAAGACATTTGCTGACATTAGTGATTCTGATTGGACTTGCATTTTCTCACTGAAAGATGGCAATGCAACTTGATGCTTATACCTGGCCTTTTAAGGCTTTTAGTACAAGGCCATCGTGGTCACTCTTTTTAGTGCAGTGAATGGAGCTCAGGAGTCCATGTACAACATGTCCAAACAAATGACGAGAGTTGCCGAACAAGGTTCTAACTCTCAGCCTTCAACAAACGTGCTGAAAGTAGTGTTTTAGTCTGTTTGTGTGAGATAAACGTTGAATTCTCATGACCTCTTTCTCTCCATCTTCTTTTTCCAGTGGTGACTGGAGCCACGGATGGAATTGGGAAATCCTATGCGGAGGAGGTAAGGGTTCCTCTACTTATTTATTTCTCTCCCTCCACGGAAAGCACAGTGACTCATCACAGGAGATGGGGTTTCTCTGAGGCCACGGGAGGGAGGGCGATGGGAGAACTGTTCATGGAGAAGGGCCTTCTCACACACCTTCATATACTTCCAAGAAGTCTTGGAAAGTTTTCTGACGCCAACTGAAAGTAGAAAACGGCTTACTTCACAAATGCAGTGGACAGTTGACAAAGTCTGGTGCCACTGGTATAATGCTCATTGGTGACTATAGGATTTTATTCACTGCTGGCAAGATCTGCAGTTTGAGCTGAACTATTCCTTTGTTTGATCATTCAAATGTAGACATTGTGTAGTTGTCATATATTGTGTAATTTTTGTAGTAATTTCTCAACAGATTTCCTGATCTCTTCTGTTTTACAGCTTGCTCGGCGAGGATTTTCCATGATGCTCATCAGCCGCTCTCAGGAGAAGCTGGACGATGTTGCACAGTCCCTCGGTGTGTGTTTTATGGTTTCTGCATCCCTTGCCCCTCCTGCCCCAGCACACGCGTGCATACACACACACACACACCACATGGGCGAATGAACGAACCAGAACCCTTCTCTAACTCTCTGAATGACAGACAGTCCCCCTAATGTTAATGAAGCCGACTTTATTTTTAGTGCCGTCCTGAAAGGCAGGGTAGGGGGCATGGAGAGCTGACTGGCCAGATAGTTAATGCAGCCTGGCAGGAGCACATAGTCAAAGAACTACATAGAGCTCCAGTTGCCCTTTGTGCATCTCCTCCACTACACCTGCCATTGACACCTAGTCAAGGCCTGTAATGCAAATACATGCATTTCACTAGCTCCCAACAAACCATTATATCTTCAGAATTGTAACTAAATGAAGGAGAACCGCAAGCAATTATTAAACAGTTGTATTGGCTCATTCATCGTGAATTCAAAATATATGAAAAGGAACTGATGTGGCCAATCAGCGAGGATTATTTAATCTAATCCTTACCTCGGCCAGCCAAATGCAAATAAAGACGTACTCAACTTATGAGCTTGACCACACTTTAGCCACTCTGTCTGAATCTGATTTAATGTTTTTCTTGTCAAAATCATTTGACGGATCAGTTTTGGGTGTTTTGTAAATGCCCACAATATGAAGGTGGTAGTTATTTCTGACAAATATGGGATAAGGGCAACAGTATGCAGACAGGCAGACCATAATTCCTCTCCAGCTAAATGTTATTGTTGTTTGTCCCAGACTTCTCTTAAACAACAACACCCCCCAAAGACAAGCCCATAAACATTTTCCCATTTGACTCCCCTCCCTGTAAGTCCTGCAATCCTTTCTGATGACTGTCGTCATGGAAATTTTCAGGGTTGAGAGCAGGGGGTGTAGGAAGATGAGGATCTCCGTCTAAACACTCGTTGACGTCTGCAACCCTCCCCGCTGCACACCCTTTGATTCGCTTTTGCACGTAGCCAGACTTTATTTTTTTTTTTTTTTCTCTCTCCTTTCATGCTTTGTTTGCACAGGAGCCATTGCTTTTGATGTCTTTATGAAGCTACTGTTTCTGAAATAACTTGATGCTAAAATGATAAATGTCCTTCTAATTCTTACTGTCAGACACTCCAGTCTAGTCACTGTTTCACAGAGCTGGCCCTGCTTTTCTGAATGGGAGGGTGCAGTCACTATGGACTTCACCAGTTTCTCTCTCTCTGCACCACTCTATCTCAGTAGGCTGAATGAAGAGGGACTGTGTTAGTGTGAATGGGGGGGGGGGGGGGGGCTTCTCCCTTTCTGAAGAGATGTAATTCTGGCCCTGCTTGTGTGTTCTGCTCTGAATAATTAACTAATACAGCTTTTACTCTGAATCTCTAAATCAGCGTTTGGTTCCTCTTGTTGGAAGTCAGCAGAGCCTCTATTTGTCAGTGCTAATTCATATTCCTGTTTCCTTGGCTTTGTGGCATCTTTTTTGTTGTATTGCTCCTCCGCATGTATAGAAGAAAGGGGAAGAGATTAAAGTGGTGAAAAATGGAAAGGGGTTCTGCCATAACCACAGTCGTGCTGAAGGCTCACCGAAAGGAGGGAGGGGGTGAGGAAGTGGGGGGGGTTATGGGTAGTCACGAGCTGGGTCTCTTCCTGCCAAACCTGGCACTCTTTTGCTCACGCCTCAACCAAAGGCCCTGGCAGTGCGGGGGCTAGGAGTCACAAAGACCACTTTGCTACAGTCACGAAGCTATTTAAAGCCGGAAAGGCTCCCTCAAAATAGATTTCATGTTTGCTAACATAATAGTCTTTATTAGATCATGTTCAGTGGCCTGCAGTTCCCTGTCTCAAACCTAGCTCTGTCTTCGCTGTGTCTCCTCAAACAACAGCTCTCTACACCCAGATACATCAGAGGAATTTTCCTCTCATAACTCCCTCGAACAGGGTTCAGACAAATGAGTCTTTGGACAATACATTCTAATTGCTGCAGGCACGTCAGCTGAAGTAGAGGAGGGGTGTGCAAGTTGTAAGGGGCTCATTTCTTTGTGCGCAGCGCCCCCTGCCGTCCACACAATTTAAAATGTATGGTGTTCTCTGCAAGCTATTTATAGCACAGTGGCAAAGAATGGAACTCCTGCAGTAGAGAAGCCAGTCCTCAGTGTCTGCAAGTGATGGTGGGTGAACATGTATACATTTTCAAATGAATCATTATTTTGATAACGTGTTCTCTTGCAGAGAATCGCTTTAAAGTGAAGACTAAGACAGTGGCTGTGGATTTTGGGCAGGTTGATATCTACCCTAAGATTGAAGCTGCACTTGAAGGGCTGGAAATTGGAGTCCTTGGTGAGTTTGAATGAACTGTATTAATTTTCATTAAATCAGACACTTGTATCACACATCTAAATCTCCCAGACACTTCAACTATTGCGGTATACCATCCTTCCACAGTTTGACCCCTTAACTAGACAATATTTCTAACGTTACGCTAATCATTTCCTTACTTTTTCCTCACAGTGAACAATGTTGGTATCTCTTACCCTTACCCTGAGTTCTTCCTGCACATCCCAGATCTAGACAATGTGAGTAGCTTTGACGTACATCTTAATTTAACTAATTACTGTTATTTAATGCCTGGGTCACATTTAGAGGTATGTTAGGTTCCATAAAGGTTACAGAAAGTTACCTTTATGGCCTTTGTTAAACTTCACTACAAGTCTCTGTTAGCGTGCCTCCTCCTTAAGCAGAAGTAGTGAGTAGATTCCGAACAGAAGGCATTGTAACCTGAAATAAGGAGAAGTTGATCAAGGTTCTGTAAACATAAGCAGCTGTACCCTAGACTAATCACACCTAATTTCCTTAACTGCCTTTTTTTGTGGTTGGTCTTTGGAGAACTGTTTTGATAAATGAGACCTTTTAAAAAGTTTAAAGAACCTTCACACTGACTGATGTCTTAGTTTAATAGCAGTTAGGTCTTTGGTATTTCAACTGTACAATCAATCCAGGAACAAGATGGGAACCTTTTCATAAACTACTTTTAACACATATTGAGACATAAGGGTAGGCACTTCTGTGTGTTCTGTTGTGGTGATGCTAAGCAGGTATTTGCTGCGGTTTCAGCCATGAACACAATATCCCATGTTTAAAACAGAAGTGCTAGAAGATGCATACAGATGGTGTGCCCATGATGTAAAGCTAAAATGTCATAAGGATCTTGATTGACATCACTAAGATATATTTATGGTTTTCTCACTGTCTCATACCTGTTGTCTCCTCTTCTTTCAGTTTATTAACACAATGATTAATGTCAACATTACTTCTGTGTGCCAAGTAAGTGTTTGTTCCATTTTAAACCAAAACAGTGCCTCTGTCTGACGTGATTGCATTTGGTGGATTTTAAAGGACTTTATTGCTTTTTCTTGACCATGTTTTCTTCCACAACCTATTTTCTCATCAGATGTCTCGTCTGGTGTTGCCCAGGATGGAAGCTAGGTAAGTCTTTACACTGACTAACATAACTTGAGCTTCAAATAAAAATACAGTAAATTTGAAACCAACACTAAAAGGCAAGGTAGTGAAGATATGAGTAGAATTTATTTATTTAACCTGCAGTCCAGCATTACCTCCCATTTCCCACACTTTTTGGAAAAGGCTTGCCAAGCCGAGTAACAAATGCCTTGTCCTGATTGGCCCTGGAATCACACATGACTCAATATAGCCAATCATGGAGCTAGGAAAATTTTGTACAAATGGGACCAACCTCAGCTCTCTAAAGCACACTACTGCAGCTGCAGGGGTACTGCGTGAGAAAGCTGGTGCCATGGCAACACACAAGGCGATCATAATTAGTGTGTGTGCGTGCAGTGTGCCAGTCTGTTACATCTGTCATGGTGTAGATTCTCATTTCAGAGTCTCTGGTGAGCTTGTTCAGTGTGATATCAGGCTCAGCCTAAGCACAGTAAGCTATAACTCAATCCTGTCTTTTTCAGAGCTAAAGGTGTTGTCCTCAACATCTCCTCTGCCAGCGGCATGTACCCAGTTCCACTGCTCACTGTCTACTCCGCCACCAAGGCAAGTGGATACTCCTCTACACAATCCACCTTTTAAACGTCAGATCAAATCAGCTTGCACTAAACTTTAAATTAAATCATTGGAAGGTTCTGTCAATGGCTGCCAGTGTCATTCCTGGGAATCCCAGGCTGCGCACGTTTTTGTGCCCGTGTTCCCTCACACTTGTCCCAACCCACAAAGTGGCTTGTTAATTTTAGTCAGTGAGCTGGATGAGGGTGAGAAAACACACATTTGCAAAGAACACAGGTCCCCAGGATTGGGACTGAAGTTCTGGGTTACATCATCTGTTTATGCTCTTTATTCAGATTATTAATGGTCCTGGAATAACTCCAGCTGCATGTTGTGTTCTCCCTGCTCTAAAATCCATATCAGTTTGTTAATTAGTTCATTAGGTCGATCTTGTTTGGCAAAGTGCATGATCATAATATGGAGAAACATTGAATTAATTTGGTCAAGTTATTCAGTAATTCAAAGAAATGGAAATTGTTTTTTTTTGTATGTGCATATCTCTCTATGCCAGTATGTCTATCTTTCTCAATTGTAGAACCTGGGGCTAAACCCACTTGAATTAGCATCGCAACATTTACATATGTAAAGTGAATTAAATGTGTATATTTTAACTACAATAGTAAAACATTACATAAATGTTCTGTTATCAAATTGCTCCAAGCTCTGGTTTTCCAGGAGGTAGATGAGCACTACATATCAGGGGACTTTCGATCTTTTTTTAAAACAACTTTTACAACTCTATTATAGGCTTTTGTCGACTTCTTCTCTCGTGGACTCCAAGCGGAGTACAAGTGTAAGGGGCTCATCATCCAGGTCAGACTTTTACATTTCACTCTCTACAGAAAGAAGGCTTTTACTGATGCAATGTGGTGTGGGGGGTGGCTCTGGCCTTTAAGGACTGTCTAATATGTCTCTTAATTATTGCAGAGTGTGCTGCCATTCTTTGTGGCCACCAAGATGACAAAGATAAGGAAACCCACTCTGGACAAGCCCACTCCTGACCGCTATGTAGCTGCTGAGTTGACCACTGTGGGCCTGCAGGACCAGACGAATGGCTACTTCCCCCATGCAGTAATGGTAAGAACAGGACACTTCTCCACATACTGTCAGCTGAAAAGCCTAGATTTTGGGCTGATAACCTTTTTTGATCTTAAAGGGTGTAAGGCAACAGACTGTGCATGTCTTTTTAGAAATGAATACCATCTGCTCAACATGCAATACCGTGCAATGGGGGCAGTATACCAGACTGTGACTATTTATAAAATATTTATGCATTACTTGTCCATTGTTGACTTTGTACAAAATCAGTTTTAGGAGTTCTGATGTGGGTATCTTTTGCCTCTGATCTGCCCCCTGGTGGATATAGCTTTGAATACTTTAGTTAATAACCAAGCACTATGTAGACAACTAAATGCGCATATATAACTGCAGCTAAAGCATAAAACAGTTCTAAGAGTGAACAAATATTTCATTGCATTGTAATGACACCCGTGGCTTTAAAACAAATTACCAAGCCTTTGATTTTCTCAATCTTATTTTTATTTTTCTCCGTTTTGTAGGGATGGCTGACCACTGTTCTGGTTCCCATCAATTTGGTGATTTACTTTGGCATGCGCATGAACAAGGCTCAGCGTGGCGGTTACCTCAGGAGGAGAAAGCTGAAGTAGCTCACAATGATTGCCTAAAAGGAACTTGACCAACAACATCCAAAGTGTCCTTGTTCCTGTTTTTCTGAGCATAGTTTAGATATGACTGTCTGAAATTTTGTATTTTGAAGTGTTGCCTCATGGAGTACCTTTTAATATGTATGTGTGTATTTAAGAACTACTGACTGCACAGATGTCACACTGACACATCTTGAAATGAAGTAGTTCAGACACTGCCTTTAATTTGGTGAGCATTTCTGCTTGATCTGGGAGTAGGGATGTAGCTTTATGTACAGGGTCTAAAGAGTGCTGCACTGGTGCATGAAGGGGAATACTTTTCACTGCTGTTGTAAGCAGAGTGTAATTTGAATGGAAGGTGGGTTTGATTATACATATCATGTGTGTGTATATAACAGCCAATCGTGCACAGTTTGTTGCGCACTGATGCCAGTTCCCTGTCATATTTGTTTACACTCAATAAAGTGAATTTATTTTTTTCCTCTTAATTCTTGAATGATCAGATGAATATTGGCTTTTTTTTTTTTTTTTTTTTTTAAATCTTCTTTTTACATTTGTACCATTTACTCATACTTTATTTATGACCTTTGGTGGTGGTTTGTGTTTTTGTGTGTTTTATATTTACATGTTTAATGTAACTACATGCAATGGGGCTTTTTATAAAGAGCCATTCTAGACACACACACTGTCAATCTCTGATCATGCAGAATGTGCCTTTAAATTAAAAAAAAATTAGTCATGGTTACTGAAGATCTTTAAGCTGCTAGTCTGGGTCAGACAAAGCAATGCACTTATTGACTATTTAAAAAAAAAAAAAAAAAAAGGGGGGGGGGGCACAACATCTTGAATGTATTTATTATTTTTTTTAAGTCTTATTTTTAAATATATTCTATAACTTTAATCTTGGTATGATATTGTTTGGACCAAAGCCAGTTGAATGGAAATGCTCAGGTGTTGCAACAGATGGAAAACTTGAATTTTTACACAAAGACTTATGTGCCTTTTGTTTCTTACTTCATGTATACTTGTTATTGTTAATAAAATTTCTTTCCAATAAGTGATTTTTTTTTTTTTTTAATTGTGGTACAGCTGTGACATATGGTTTTCATTATTTGTATGTTAATCAGTTCAGCAAACATGAAGTAAAAGAACGATAATCAAAATACTTCTGGAAATGTGCTCATTTTCCACTGTGGACTAAAATCACCTGCCACTGCTAAGGCTGTTCATGATCTACTGTGATTCAAAAATGTTTAATATTAAAGTATATTATCTGCAGTTTAAAGGTAAGAGTAGCATGTTACCCAGTTAATAAAAATTTGGGGCAATGTTTGCCCTACCTTCTGCGCCAAAAGTGTGTACTTCAAAATGAGCTTTCCAGCTTAGGGCAAGAAGTAGGGCCTGGGATTCAAACCTAGGTGGCTTCCCCTTCTAGTAAGAAAGTCTGTTTACAGTCTGTTTACAAAATTAACTAAAAAGTACAAAAATCAAACACGTATTTTTGAAGCAAATGTATAAATAATTTATGGAATGTTTAAAAACTCACCCATCCTTATACATGCATGGTATTCATACGTGTCTGCATATTTCTTAAACTAAGATACAACTTAAAAACAAACTTAGTGGCTTATGTTTTTTTTTTGTTTTTTTGTTTTTTTTGTAAGACAAACTGATTTGCAATGAGATATAACCCTACACCCCTATAAATCTACACAAATCAAAAGGATAAATGTGCCTAGACCACTATCATGCCACACTATCTAAAATAAATGCCACTTAACATAAAGACAACTTTCCATCAGTCATTAGAATCAGAATGGGTCATGAGCGGCATGTAAAGAGGTATGTTTTTCATTCACTTTCGTATTTTGGATTTCTTTCATATTATGCTGTGATTTGTACTGTGCTATATTGCCATTCTTTTATGAAGAGAAATTAGTCTCAAATTACTTTACAAATGGGTAAATGTTAATCCACAAATTAAACACAAGTCACATATGTTTCACTATTCACAAATGAATACATCTCAATCTGTGTCTCGCGGTCTGCAATTTGTACAAATACAGTTACATTCATAAATACGTGTTTTTGGTTTTCATAGATATATCATAATTTTATGCGAAAATAAATATCATCATCATCATCATCTTCTTCTTTTCTGCTTTTCCATTTCAGGGTCGCGGTGTAAAGAAGCCCAGACATATCTGTCCCTCTCTGTCCTCCTGGGGGATCCCCAGGCGTTCAAAGGCCAGTCAGGAGATATAATCCCTCCAGTGTGGCCTGGGTCTACCTCGGGGCCTCCTTCTAGTTGGACGTGCCTGGTATACCTCCAGTGGGAGGCGTCCAGGAGGCATCCTGATCAGATGCCTGAACCACCTCAACTGACTCCTCAACGCGAAGGAGCAGCGACTCTACTCCAAGCTCCTCCCTAGTCACTGAGCTCCTCACCCATTCACGGAGAGTACACCCAGCAACCCGTCGGAGAATGCTCATTTTGGCCGCTTGTATCCGCAATCTTGTTCTTTTGGTCATTACCCAGAGCTCATGACCATAGGTGAGAGTGGGGATGTAGATTGACCAGTAAATTGAGAGCTTTACTTTATGACTCAGCTCTCTCTTCACCACAACGGTCCAGTACAGTGATTGCATTACTGCAGACGCTGCACCTAACCTACTATCCCTCTTCCCAAATCTTGTGAACAAGAACCCGAGATACTTGAACTCCTTCACTTGGGGCAGGTTCTCACCCCCTACCTGAAGGGAGCATGCCATCTGTTTCCAAGAGATAACCATGGCCTCAGAGTTGGAGGTGCTGATCCTTAAACCGACTGCTTCACACTCGGCTGCAAACTGCTCAAGTGAACACTGGAGGCCTCCATGCAAAAAAGCCAGAAGAACAACATCGTCCGCAAAAACATCCGTCCTCGACGGAAGCCTTCCTGTCCCAGGTTACACCTCGCCACACTGTCCATAAATATCAGGAACAGGAGTGGAGACAAGGCACAGCCCTGGCGGAGTCCAATGCCCATACTGAACAAGCTTGACTAACTACCACTACCTTACTCTAAGTGTACAAGGACCGTACAGCTCGCCGAAGTGACGCTGGCACCCCATACTCCCGGAGCACCTCCCACAGAATCTCTTGGGGATAACGGTCATATGCCTTCTCCAAATCCACAAAGCATGTGTAGAGTGGAGTAGCAAATTCCCATGCCCCCTCAATCATCCGTGAAAAGTAAAGAGTTGATCTATACTTCCACGTCCAGGATGAAATCTGCATTGTTCCTCCAAAATCTTAGGTCCGACTACCGGAC
This sequence comes from Hoplias malabaricus, assembly GCF_029633855.1. Classification (NCBI taxonomy): domain Eukaryota; kingdom Metazoa; phylum Chordata; class Actinopteri; order Characiformes; family Erythrinidae; genus Hoplias; species Hoplias malabaricus. The sequence goes on from NC_089803.1 coordinate 33,023,649, forward strand.
GGATTCTCCTTTCCAGTACCTTGGCATAGACTTTCCCCGGGAGGCTGAGAAGTGTAACTGGCACAATTTCTCTGATCCCCTTTTTTGAAAATAGGAACCACCACCCTGGTTTGCCAATCCAGAGGGACTGTTCCCGAGGTCCATGCAATATTGTAGATGCGTGTCACCCAAGACAGCCCCACTGTATCGAGTGCCTTCAGTAACTCTGGGTGAATCTCATCCACTCCTGGGGCTTTGCCACTGCGAAGCTTTTTCACCACCTCAGTGACTTCAGCCAAGGAAATAGAATCCAACCCCCCAGACACTTCTCAGGAGGCATGTCTCTTGGGTTAAGGAGCTGCTCAAAGTGCTCCTCCCAACCCTCAATAATACACACAGTCGAGTTCAGATTTTCACCATCCTTGCTGAGCACAGCTTGGACAGTGTCCCCCCTCCCCCTCCTGAGCTATCAGAGTGTTTTCCAGAACCTCTTTGAGGCCGCCCGCAAGTCATTCTCCATGGCCCCTCCAAACTCCTCCCATGCTTTGGATTTTGCTTCAGTAACTGCCACAGCTGCAGCCCTTTTTTGCAAAGCTAGCCAATTCCGAAAAGCCTCCCTCTTCCGCTAGACAGCTTCCCTCTCCCACGGTGTCCACCAACAGATTCTTGGGTTGCCTCCATAACAGGCACCGACAAGCTTTTGACCACAACTACATGCAGCCATTTCCACGATGGAGTTCCAGAACAGTGTCCATTCAGACTCCATTTCCCCATGAGAGTTGAAATCCATCCAGACAGAGTCATCTGCCATCTTTTCTCAGCACACCCTCACTATACGTTTGCGTTTACCAGGTCTTCCCCGCCATCGGATCCAACTCACCACCAGATGGTGATCGGTTGACAACTCAGCCCCTTTCTTTACCCGAGTATCCAAAACATATGGCCTCAGGTCAGAAGACACGACTACAAAGTCGATCAATGATCTTTGGCCCAGGGTGCTCTGGTACCAAGAACACTTATGACCAATCTCATGTTCGAACATGGTGTTCGTTATGGACAAACCATTATTAACACAGAAGGCCAACAACATCAAACCACTTGGGTGCATATCAGGGAGACCATTCCTCCCAATCACTCCTCTCCAGGTTTCCCAGTCATTGCCAACGTGAGCATTGAAGTCCTCCAGCAAAACAATAGAGTCAGTGCATGGAATCCCCTCACTGCCTCCAAGAAGGCCGAACACTCTGAGCTGCTGTTTGGTGCATATACACACAACAGTCAAAGTATTCCTCTCTGCAAGCTGGAGCCGCATTGAGGCAACCCTCTCATTTACTGGGATAAATTCCAGCTGTACAGCCGCCAGCCAGGGACCTGTGAGTATCCCCACACCCATCTGGCGCCTCTCACCCTGTGCAACCCCTGAGTAGGATAGAGACCAACCTCTATCGAGGAGTTTGGTTCCAGAGCCCACACTGTGTGTAGAGGTGAGCCCAACTATATCTAGCTGGTATCTCTCAACCTCACGCACCAGCTCTGGCTCCCCCCCCCCCCCCAGTTATGTTATGTTCCATGTACCAAGAACCAGATTCCGCTGACAAATTCCACAACACCAGGGGCCCCTTCGCCCCCGCTCTGTGCCCGATGGGCATTGCACCGCACCCCTACTCTGGATTTTGTGGGTGGTGAACCCACACTCCCACGCTGCCATTTCGGGCTGAGCCAGGCTGGGTTACGTGGGCTGTCCGGCCACCAGGTGCTCGCCGTCAGACACTACCCCCAGGCCTGGCTCCAGGGGTATGTCCAGGTAACCCTCTCCCGGGCAGGGTACACTGAGTTTTAATGGGTGCACTCATAGGGATGCTTTTGGATCATGTTTGTCTGGAGCTTCACTCCAGACCTGTCCACCATGGGAGACCCTACTGGGAGCTAACAGCTCCCGACGACATAGCCCTGGAGGTCATGAAACCACACAAGCCCTTCCGCCATGACAAGGCCCTGATCCAGGAAGTGGAAAATAAATATATTTGTTTATATTTCATATATTGGTAAAGTCGAAGTCTAGAATTTGTAAATTGTTGAATCTGCATTTGTGGATCAAGTCACTTGTGTTTTCCATGACGTGCATTTGTTCATTTCCTCTCACGGGTTTTTGGATTTTGAGAATTTCTTTTTGCATTTCACCTGATCCAAATACAAATGCAGCCTGATCCAGAAATGTGGCCAGCAGGCGAACAAGCCACCGTTAGGTGGCACTGTTGTTTCCCCCAGTGTCTCAGGACTGACCTGTTGCTCTCAAGGCCTCAGCAAAACACTCCGCTGTAGGCGGGAGTATGACTCCATTGGCTGCCCCAGTAAATGATAGACAGCTAACTCTGGCTGCTGATTGGCTGAATAAAAGTGATGACCAATGAGAAGCGCATATTCTGTTTAGGAGCCTTGGGGTATCAGGTCCTCCCTCCGGCTGAAGGAGAGCATCTGTCTGAAACAATCACTCGCCTTAACAATTCATTCTCAAAAACACGGAGCACAACAGGTCCCCTATCAGCCTTATACCCACCACAGCTTTTAGTGTCCAAATACGGAATGATTTTCAAGTATTTTATTTGTAGCGAAATTATATATATATATATATATATATATATATATATATAACTTTATTAGTGTGCAGCGAAATTAGGGAAGTTTGAATTCCATATTAAATGTTGCGTCTCTTTTTATGTTGGCGCCACACGTCCTAAAACAACAGTGCCACCAAGCGGTGGCTTGTTCGCCTGCTGGCCACATTTGTGGATCAGGCTGCATTTGTATTTAGATCGGGTGAAATCCGAAAGGAAAGTCTCAAAATATTCTTTGATCTCCTCGGGCCCCCTGATGCCTGATGCTTCAAACCACAACAATTAGCGGCTCGTGCTGCCAGCACCCTGACGAGCACGGGTTTAACCAAACGCATGCGCAAGGGCACCCAGAAATTCTATACGCCGCGTCTAAATTTTATTTCAACCCAAATCAACTTGTCTGAAATAAGTGGCCAATAGGTCGTCATATTGCCATACAGCAACGTTATTTAATAATAAACTTGTGACAACGTTGTTCAGACAACGTAATCAGTTCCACCTTTTGACAACGTTGTAGCAACGTTGTAAGAAAGTAGACAACGTTGTGACAACGTTGTGTCTTTGCTGGGTAAGTCTTAGTCAGATACCCCTTGAAACTCGACCCAATAGACGGATTGAAAATTCATTCCTCATTTAGACATCAGGACATGAGACACTTCCTACTGAAAACCCACATTAAATGTAATTAAATTATACGGCCTTTATTACTCTGAAATAGTGCTTGCATTCAGGCAAAAGAACCTTAATAAGTAATGCTGGATGGTCAGATCTGACTCAAAAACACCAATCCAACCCATTCCAAAGACACCGGACAAAGCTACATCTCTTGAGAGAACACAGGTCCATTGCTAAATGTTGGTGGGCTTTATAAAATTATACTGCTCTACAAGTGGGAGCTATCCTGTGCTTTGAATCAAGATTATGTGTCTTTGTTTTATTCCATGCTTTCTTCTCTAAATTCCAGCTTTTACTTTCTGAGAGATGATTAAAGGCACTTCTGTGAAAGTTAAACCATTGTAAGCACTCCTTTGTGTTTTTTGCAGTTAATTTTCTTAATGCCAAAAATATCATGCAGGTTGTGCGATGCTTCTGTGCAATTTAAAAAATAATGTTTGATGTTAATATGAAATAGTGTTCTATTGTTAAGCTGCAGGTATGGCACAATTACGTGTTAGAGTATGTTATTGGTTTTTCATCCATGAGGATAAAAAAAGCATACTTGATCAATTCAAAATGAACACAAAAATGTGTTTTCAGTATGAGCATAGACGAGAATATTAAAGTTACTGCTCACCTGTCACCCATCCCTGCACAATCGGCCTGCAACTCAAAAGTCCAGTCTGCCAATCAACAAGATTGGCTCCTTAGGCTTGTATCATAAGAAATCCTGGCTGCATTAATCCTCTCACTGGAACACTGCACTTTTGCTCAGCCATGGCAATCACTGCTTATTTCACACATGATACATATTCTAGTGTATAAACAAATCCACATGGGCATGTTAACATGAACTTGGTTTTCACTGGAGGGGATGAAAAATGTAGATGAATGTTTGAACAGGTGTCTGCAAAATTGTGGACACATAGTGTATGGTTCTCATACACTCATACTTGTATAAACGGGATAATTAAACAGGCAGGCGTTTTTGTTATGAGCAGTATAATGTTTGTCTGTAGGTCTGTAGATATTTGGATTTGGTGAGTTGTGTGCCGTATTTGTTTTCCAATTTCTCCTCAGGTCGGAACCATTAAGCTGACGGCGTCAGTGAAGTCGGACGGATGGAAGGAACACTCTGATTTGTTTTCAAACTGCTGAGGGGCAACTTCTCCTGATAAAACCCATCTTTCCACACAGAACAGACATCTCTCAGTTCCACCTGAAACTCGTGAGCTCTCCACGCCTCTGCTCGTCCTGCCCGAGAGTGGACCTTTGGTCTGTGAAGCTTCTCGCTGATGTTTGCATGTTAACAGTGCTGTTTCAGAGGAGCTACAGCTCACAGCTGTGTCTCACAGACGTGCACTTTAGCCTCGCTCTTCTTGAACCGAAGTATTTAAGAGTCCAAGCGTTATAGTATTAGGTACGTTTAATCCACCCCGAGAAAACATTTATGGAGAACCCGCTGACCTTGTTTTAACTGCAGCGTTTGTACCGATGTACGCCTGAAGGTGGCAGCAAAGTCCCATTTGTTGCACCCAGTCTCAGGCAAGCGTAGTACATTACACACTGAACTGCCTAGGTCTTAAAATACGTATTACTTTAACAACATGTCCACGTGGTGTTGATTATACGCTAGAAGACATGCGTAAAATAAGCAACAATGTGGCTGAGCATTCATACTTTGCAACTGCAGTGTTTCAAAGATTGTCTTAAATTGGCGAATTCGGACAGCCAGGGTTAATTACCTCATAAATCTAAGGAACAAATCACATCAATTTGCATGGGATTGGTGGAGGAGTCTGCATATTTGGGTAGGGAGTAACTGCATTTTTAATGTACTGAATATGCAAAGGTTCTTTCATATGAAAAAAAGTGGGGCACTTTAAATTAATGGCTGCTGCATCCAAACTGTGCATGATAAGACCCCTAAAGAGCCGCACGTTGTTTAATACAATTCCCTGCTTTACAAACATTGCACAGTGTGGTGAAGGTGACAAAATGTCATAAACCGTATAGTGCACTGTAAGGCTGACCAAATAAAATATATTTGCTAATTGTGATTTTTCTGACCAATATTGCAAATGTGGTTTATATATAGTTTTAAATCCAGGCCTGTTTTTATAACAAGAATACCAGGCTGTAATTCTGAAGACTGCAGAGGTCCAGAATGTCCAGACATGTAAATAGCTGTGCTTGGTTGCTTCTGATGTTATATAGAACCCCAATCTATCCATTTAAATTTGTTAGCACACTGCCATTGTCAAATTTGTTTAACAATCTTTACACACACTAAAGCGTAAAACAAGAAAAACCTTGCAAAAATTTGAAAGCCTACCAGGAATTACTGGGCGCAAGGCAGGAACACACCCTGGAGGGGGCGTCAGTCCTTCACAGCGACACACAATTACACATTCACTCACACTGAGGATGTCAACATTGATTCTTTAAAAAAATTAATATTGTTCATCAATTGGTTTTTTGTTTGTTTCATTTTGTTTTTGCAGCTGATGTTGTGAGATTTTTTTTGCCTGCATTTTCTAGACTGTCAGTTATCAGGTTAATTATCTTTATATGCAAAGAAACCCCAATAAGTAATTGATAAAAATGAATCATATAGCCTTGTAAGGAGTTATATGTGATTCATCCTCTGTGGATCTATGTGACTTTATTGCACAGATAATGACTGCCTTTAACAAAATATTTTTTTAACTTTTCAGTTCAGGACTCTTCAAAACTCTATGGGTGATAAGCGTCAGAGAGCAAGGGTGCAGGGCTCCTGGGCCAAACCTGCAACCAAAGCATCACACTCAGGTAGCCAACTCTTAATTTCTTTGCTAGTCCTTTTTGTGATATTTCACAAAATGGGATTTATCAGAAATGAGGCCAACAAAAACTTTTAGGTTTTCTCCTATTAGGGAGGCTTGACTTTTGACAATTATGTAATGAACTGTGCAGTTTCTCCTATAAGTGTTAATGATAATTATGATATGTTCAGAAATCGAAAGTGTGATTCATTGTCAGTCGTTATGTTTTCCTGACTTTATAGTCCAGTGTTAAATGCAAGGGCTACGAAGATACTATTCATTCTGGAATCTCATTTCTGGGATTATTTTCTAAGCTCAATGTACATAATGAAACCAGGCAACTGATTTTAATCATGCATGGTTGAAAAGATACCAGATATCCTCTACTGTTTCAGGAGCAGGTAAGCAGCCACTGCCTGGGTCATGGAACACTGGGCCAAGAACGTATGAGTTCCATCAGCCAGCTGATGTAAGTGCCAAGTAATAGTGTGTTTGTGGCTTGAGGTAAGAGATGGTATATTTGCGATGTTCCTGTATTCGTCTGTTCACTTCTACAAATGTATTTCAGCCTGTCAGAGTGATACCCACAGAGAAGGTGATAGAGTAAGTGATCTTTATTTTCTCACTGATAATTGAGTACACAGTAATAAATATTTACCATTTTGAACCATAAAGGTAGAAATATAAATTATATTTCTCTTTTCCTTCTTAGAAAAGCTGGGGACTATGAGATCAGCCAAGGACCCACTGGAGTGTCCAGGTAGCATTGCATGATAAAACCAATAAGACATTTCTGTTACAGACTGTTCCTGCTCCTAAGTTACTGTTCCTGCTCCTAATTGTGGGGTCTCCCTGCACCCCGTTGTCTGTGTCAGACTACGGCTTCTCCCTGGGTTTCTGCCACTGGAGGAGGCGGACTGGATGTTCGCTACACTACTGGCTGAGCTGCCATGGTCACAGAAGACCAATTATGGCGTGATGGGTAAGTGATAATAAATGAAAGGGAAAAGACATAGACTCTTAATGTGTTGAATTAAAAGGCCAAGATTCAATTATAAACTGTGAAAAAAAATTAAAAACCAAAAAGTAAAAGTGTGTGTGTGTGTATGTGTGTACACATGATGACTCATTCTTTCCAGTCCTTCTTCCTCTCCAAATTGGCAAGCCTGCTACAGTTTCTAGCACTTTGGTTGATCCTTTCCAGAAGTAGCAGCATGTTAAAAAGGCTTAAATATACTAAAGATATAAATATTTGCTTTGGATAAGCAATATAAATCTAACTGAGGCTCACACAATGTTCCTTTTATTGAGACATATTTTTATGCTGATAATTGGTTCAGTTTTATTCCCAAATTTGGAACAAGTAGAAAATGAAATTTAAAAGTCCAACATGTTGTCACTGGCCTTTTCCTGCAACTTCTCATAAAAATTTTTAAAAATGTAAATGTGTTCTTATTATTTAGTGTTTTAGTCTACAAACCGCATTTTATAATTTCCTACTGCAGACAAGGGAACATACTTTCACATGCAGTTGCACTATATGACAATGTGAAATGTTTCCTGGCTCAGGTGATGCATATGATGAACCCAGACTGACTTGCTGGTATGGAGAACTCCCTTATACATATTCTCATTCTAAAATGCAGGCCAACCCTCAGGTATCAGAAGCTGTTTATATATTTTATTTAGTTTTTGTGTTTTAAGTAAGTTAAGATAAAATATAACTGTATATTCCTTGTTTACATCTTATTTTACTTATGACTAAATATTATTTAATAGATTCTTTATTATATGTACAATTAGTTTATATTTATACTGATAAACCATAACATTATAACCACTGCCTTGTTTCTACACTGTGAACTCTCCCAGCACCACTAACCAAAGAGGAGCACTCTGTAGTTCTACTATTAAAAAACTGCAATCCATCTGTTGCTCTGCATACATTGTTAGCCCCTTTTCACTCTGTTCTTCAGTGGTCAGGACCACCACAGGGCAGGTCTGATTTGGATAGTGGATGATTCTAAGTGCTGCAGTGACTCTGACGTGGTGGTGGTGATGTGTTAATGTGTGTTGAACCGGTACAAGTGGTTCAGACACAGCAGTGCTTCTAGAGTTTTTAAACCCCTTAGGCTCAGGACTGAAAATAGTCCACCAACCAAAAATATCCAACCAATAGCAAACTTTTCTGCAACAGATGAGCTAATGTCTCTGACTTTACATTTACAAGGTGGACCAACAAGGTAGGTGAGCAACACTAATGTGTCAGGGCAGTTTAAAAAACATTTTGAAAGCGGTTTTTACTTTCTAGACCTGAAAACCACCTCTGATAGGCCAGTATATACAAGCATTTAGAGATGTACTCACAGTAAACAACACATTATTCTCCCACACATGCACTTGATTCAACCATTTTTCCTCCCTTAGTGGCATCCTGTCCTCACAACTCTGCGTCAGTCCATAGAGCAGGAAATCTCTCACAGCTTTAACTCATTATTGTGTAACTTGTATCGTGATGGAAAGGACAGTATTGCATGGCACAGTGATGATGAGGCCTCTTTAGGCCCTCACCCCACCATTGCTTCCCTCAGCCTCGGGGACACACGGGTCTTTAGTCTCCGGAAGAAGCCACCTCCAGTGAGTTAACACTTGTGCTATTGCTTACCTTATGGGTCTTTGTAAGTAGCAGTGCAGGACAAATAAGGGGTTTGTGTGAAAGAAATATCAACAGATTTTCTAAATATCGGATGACTGGTCTGAATGTTTGGGTGGTGCACTGCCAGTGAGATTTTTGAAGTATGAATGGATGTCTGGACACTTGAGCTGCAACGAATAATCAACAATATCAGTTAATAATTCACAATGCTTAATATTAAACATTAAAAGTATTAAATTTACTATTCATAGTGTAAATATTAAAATATATAGTTACTAATTGGTAGCACATGTGACAATATAATTTTGGATGTTTTATGATAAACCCTTGTCACACAAAAAAAAAAAAACGGAATAATGATGCTTTTTTTGATGGAATTAGCGAGAGGAAACCATGGGAGATTTTATGATTTGATTAAATAATAATCAAATATTATGTTATTAGTGCAAAACCTTGTATCTCTGAAATAATTAAATGTAGATACAATATTTTGAGAAAACACTGATGAATAGTTGAAATAATAAATAGATTAATTTATTAGTAAAGCAGATCTACAGACTGAATTGTTGTTCTAGTGTGTGTTATGATATGAAAGATTTGGGGTTCTTCATTGTAGGAGGAGAAAGGGGATTACACATACTCAGAGAAGTTAAAGATACCACTGAGCCATGGAACGCTTCTCATTATGGAAGGATGCACTCAAGATGACTGGCAGGTAAAGAGATACTTGTATCTTTAAAAAGAAAAGTGTGCAGCGACAGTTGTTTGTGATGTTATGTTGTAATGGCACTGACCTTAGCTTATCTATTATGTCAGTAAAGCAATCCTGTTGAGTTCTTTATGAACTTAAACTATGGTTTAAAGTATTTGTCTAGCAAACCTGTTTGAACAATTACATGCCTCAGGACATGGTTTCAGTCTAATCTGGGTTATATATATTGAAGTAAACTGAAATGATCACAACAGAACTCATCACAAATTAGCTCTTATGTTAAAATCAAACCCTTAGACATCAGCTGACCATCCTATATATGAAATGCTTTTGTGTCAGGGTGAGAAAAGGAAAACGAAAGTTGCCTATACCACACCATATTCTGCATGGTTTTTATGACTTATGTTGATGGGGATTAAAATAAATGGACATATAACATTTTTGTGATCAGACAGTTTTGTTCACCACATATCACTGACCTGTCGGCTAAATGCTAAAAGCCCGTTGGAGGTCATTCTCTCCTGCTGTAGCTTTGCTATTAAATGTTGGCACAGAGTCCAGCTACAAGCCTTTTCAGAGAACACAAAGAAGGGGAAAAAGGTCGACATTTTTTGTAACACCTTAAGAATCTCATAGGCCCATAATTTGAACCTGAAATGTGCCCAAGCCACATGGTTGAACCTTTTAATCAAGCACAATTTACATTGCATGGTCAAAATAAGGCTTACTCAGGCCATGGTGGATGACTTGCTAAAGAGTGCTTTGAAAATACACTAAATATTTATAATTGTCGGGACACGTTACATAACTGTAAAGGAGTGTTGGCCAGTTTTGCTGTGACAGCTTTGCTGTAGATACAGATTCCCCAGAGACCATCTGAGATTACAATGTTCTGAACTGCAGTCAGAAATATGTCTCATACTGTTCCAGACTGGTCACTTTTTAGACAAGCCTAGACTGCAAAAACATGTTTAGCATGAACCTAGAGGACATTCATAGGGAAGAACAGGGAGTTCACATGTCTTTATTTAATGAGTGTTTGTTCATTGTTTGTTGTTAAAATAAAAATTTATTGGTAAAATAACTAGCAATATTCCCTGTTTGGACAAAATATTGTTTCACTGATTCTCCTTTGTTGTCCACCTGTTATTAATGTTACATTTCCTCTTTTAAACAGCATTCAGTGGCGAAGGAGTACCACGATCGGGGACCTAGGATAAATCTGACTTTCCGTACTATATATCTAGAGCCACAGCATTCTTCCATGTGATGACAGATAACATAAATGGGATTGGTGTCAAAGTAGGGCCAAAGGGTTTGAGAGCCAAATAGCAGAATCTATAACTGAGAAATTACATTTTGAAAAGGAGAGGACTGTTATTAATAACAGGTTTATAAAAACAGGTTTATAAAGAGAATATTTCTTTATTTGCACTGCACTTTTTCTCAGTCTCGCTTTTGAGTTCCGGGATTTCGCTTTAACTTCAAAAAGCTGCTCGATTCTGAACTGTGGCCGTTTTGAGAAGGGCGGGATCTAGTCCGCCACTGGCTGTTGAAGATAAGCCCCATCCCCCGAGTACATACTACACGCGCCGATGCGCAAGCCCGTGATATTCTTTTTATAATCTTTTCAAAACTTAATATCTTGGTGATGTTGGTGATGAATTCTGCTTTTTGGTTTTCTTTTGGCCCTACTTTGACGCTATAGTATGGGAGACAGACAGGATGTGTATAGTTACGGACTGGTCACCACAGATGAAGGCTGGAAAAAGCTAAGCATTTACAGAACATGAACAAAATATTGAGTGGTTTTGTTTATTTATTTGACAAAACAGTGATTGATTGTAACATAACCTCTTTTCAGATTATTTACTCCTTCAGGAGCGTGTTTAGAACATTTTTAAACAATTTCTTGAATATGAGATACGTAGTTCAGTCTAGAGTAAAATCCTATTATGGATAATGGAAGAAAATATAAAGCAGATATATGATAGTGTTCAAACGTTTTTTTTTTTTTTTTTTGAGAACTACTTCAATTAAAGATGGAAGAACAACTTTGTGCAACGTAGTGCATTATTGTTTGTTTAGTGTACAACCCACGTACACTAACTGATACTACTGGATAGCAGATACCCATAATGCACTGCGTTATTTGGTAAAAACCTGCAGGACTTAGTGTCTGAAATTGTACCCTCCCTAATTCAGTTCCCAATAATAGTGCACTGTATAATGAGTAATATGGAGAATAGTGAATAGGAAGCCATTTTGGACACAGTGCTAGTCTCATATCCAAAGCACTGTTTATATGTGCATTTTATAATTTTTTCTCAAACATACTGTGTTTGTTTGAGATACTATATTAAAGTTTATAACCCCTGACAGACTTATTGTATCAAATCAACAAATCACAGATATAACACAAAACTATTTTGTTTAATAACTGAATATTCTGGCTTTTTGAAACATACCTCAAACTTATTTAATTATGAATTGTTTTCTTTAAAAATAGTATATTAATGTAGAGTGAAAAAAAGAAAATATTATTTAAAAATAATTCTATAAACAATAATAATTAATTAAAGTATATTGCTGGTGACTCTGGCTTTTGTGATGGAGTGATTTCTTTGAGGCATGGGCGTCACTAATTAGAAACAATATTTCATCAACCTAGTTATCAGTTTCTCCATTTGTGGTTAACAAATAAACTTCACAAATTGGAGCTTTGCCATGGACCAATTTTTTTAAAAATACATTATGTTTTTAATCTGATTGAGATTCTGGTCATGTCATTGATTTGATAAGCCTTTCCAGAAGAAAAGCTTACATTCTTTGATCGGTGGCAAGATGCATTATCTTTGTGAACAATGACTACATCATTAAAATTTCAGATTAATGATAAGTGTCTACAGTTTCAGTTTACACTTGTTGAAGTAATGATTGCCATCTCCTCTAGTCCTCTACCTGACATGCACACCCATATCAGAAATGAGTGGGGAAATGAGTGGTCCTCTAAGTGTGGTGATTGCATAATTCTGGCTAGTGGTTGTGTAAGAGAACTGAAGTTGGTGTAGCTAATAGCCATTGTGATTATTGTGACAGCATTATATACTTTTTCCTGAGTCCTGCTTACCTCTGCTTGGGCAGAATCATTAATGGAGTCTATAAAGACATTTACTGCCAGTTATTTACATTTATTTGTAATATTATAGACCTAATGCGGGTTGTATAAGTGGGGTTGCTGTTTTTTGGTACCCTGTGAGTCATGAAGTACTTGCTCTGAATCAGATTAAGAACTGAATGGGCATCTGTGTTTTCACATACGTCATAGCTTATGTTTGAGGGGTGTATAAACCAGTCATAAACACAGACTGTTTCCATGAAGGGGTATACTAATTTTATCATAATTAAACTGTTAACGTTTAGTCACACGAGATTTGGTCTCAGATGTGCCTTGATTTTAAAGCTTGTCAAAACAAGCTGGTTTGTAAAAGTATACAAACAAGTATTTTTTTTTTATATAAAAGTTATTGTTATGACTTTGCCTTTTTGGGAGCAGCGAGATGCTATCTCAAGTTAAGGCTTTAACTAAGGACCTTTATCAGATCATTAAGACTCCACAAGAGAGCATAAATCTCTTCTTGTTGTTCAGTGTTATCTACTAGTGATTTGTTGCAGAACTTTAATTAAAGCTATGGTGTGTACCTTCATTCTTCACAGTCAATGCTTCGGGCTGCTTGAGAGAGTCCATAAAATCTGACCTCTGTTTGGAAAGTCAAGTCCTTGCTCCCTCTGTTCTGGAATGCAATATCTCATGCTGTTTATTGTAATGGTACACTGTGCCTAACCTTCTCCTGACACAACTCATGGTGAGAACGAAACAAAGAAGCAAAGACAACATCTTGATTTTGCCTAATGTTTTAGAACACTTTTGTATTTGTAAATATCTGTGTGTAAAATCTCTGTTGTAAGAGTACAGTCTTATTGCAGTAATGAACATGGACTAGCCCATAGAGGTATTTACAAAGCTTTAAATATAACAGGGCACTACCAAATCAGGGGGAAACTTTAACTGCAGTTATTGCAGAAATAAACAAACTTTAACCATAGCAACAATACTCAGCAAATGTTTTAGGCACCTGAAAAAATATAAAGCTAAAAATACAAAACCTAATAAAATAAAATCTAAATTATTACAGTAAATAGTGATATTTTGTGTGTCACTGTTTTAGTTTGACATTTTCTACATCCCTTCTCATAGCAGTCCAATATTATTATTTGAAGACATCATCCAATGTCTAGTTTTATGGTGGTTAATAAATCCTTCTTTATGTTAAATCAGGTGTACTGGTGATTTTGGGAAATTTTGGGAAAATGCAGAATAAATTGAGATGGGTAATATAAATAGGAGACTGAATACGAAGCATGTAATTATAAGCTTCTACATCCGTAGGGCTGTCACAATAACCGCGGTATGGTAATACCGCACTATTGACCAGCCAAATGCAATGTACACGTTTTCCCTTTTTTTTTTTTTTTTTTGCATGGTCTTGTTTTAAACTTTGCTGTGTGTGTAATGAATGTTAAATAAATTTGTTTTAAAAATTGTAAAAAATTGTTGAGTGTAATTTGTCCCCCCTTGTTGCCATATGAACTGCAGCTGAAGGACTTTGTTTTACAAAATAGACACAATGGCAGCAATCCTAGTCACAAAATCAAAAGCAACTTTGGCAGTTTGGGAGCATTTCAGCTTTCAACCAAATGAAAGGTTATTCAGACAATATGCAAAGTCTGTGCCAGAAAAGTCATTGGGGAACAAAGAAATGCGAATTTGAGATCTCATCCCGCTACCTATAATCCAACTATCGAAGCCCAACTGCCTCCTCCAGCACATGAGTCATGGAGCAGCCTCAAAAGTGACAAAAGTTCAGGCCAGGTCCAGGTGACAAAGAGGAGAGTAGCATTAGAATTAGGATGAATTAAGTAATTTGGGACGGTAATATCGCATATCGTTTTGAGCCCCGATAAAACACCACAAAAAATTCTTTCACTCCGACAGCCCTATACAACAGTGCAATTCTTTATCCCTGGGGATTTTCCTAGTGGTTATTTCTGTAATTAATGCTAGCAAATGAACACTGATAGAAAAAAAATGCATTTATATAAATACATATTTGCATATGTTGGTTTGCATATAAAAACCATACCACAGAGTTGAGGGATATTAAACTGTTACAGAGCATAACAAAGCATGACATGAAGCATATTAGGGAGGAATGCATCATTGCCACAACAGGGGAAAAAACACTTGGTTCTCTGAGCATATTCTTCATTGGACAATTCTTAAAAATGTATTATAAATTATAAAAATTATAAAATGTATAAAAAATTCTTTGTAAATGAGATGTGTAAGTGTGAAAAAAAGGACCTTTAAGCAATCCTTTACTTAATGTAATCAGCTTTTACAAACTGGAGTTAGTTGAACATATCTTAAATGGTGCTGTGTTGTTCTGCACAGCAAGTCCATGTCTTGTTTTGCTCTCATAATCTTCTTCTAGAAGGTTATGCAGGCTGTCTTGCCACAGTTTCCCACACAGTAGCCCAGGGTTAGGCTTCATTAGCTGGACTTGCGTATTTTGTTTTTCAATGCCTGTGTGAGTGCTGGAAAACAGTTGTCCTCTGAGTCCAGCTGGCTGACTCTGTTTTCAGTTACATCAGAGCAGCATGGCTCCTGTTTCCACTCAGCCCACCACATTTGGCCCATTAGACCAGAGCAGAGCAGAACGCTAATCTCAGTTGCCTGTGACATCTACCCAAACACAAGCTCTCTGTCACCACCACCATGTCAGAATTCAACCCCTTTTCCTACTTCAGACATTTGCAGTTTAACTGTGCTTCAGTCTTCTAACCAGAGAGTTATTACCATGTTTAGCAGTGAGTTCAAATAAGACTGACCTGCATGGACTCGGTCATTTGCATGGCATGAGAATGTTTGTGATGATGGTAATGATAATATTGAGACTGATATACTAGGCCTGTGTATTCAGAGCCACCAAAAACCACCACCAACTCCCCTCAACCACACACCTCCCTGTCTCCAGATGGTGTGAGGAAAACTCCACCCCTTCTCGTACTACTCCCATAGAGCTCCTGTAATTCAAGATAATTTACCATCTGTGTTCCACAGAGAGGTTGGGACACTGAAACTGTTGTTCTTTTAATATGACCTCCATATATAAAGTTCTTGGCCAATTATGTAAAAATATATATATATATATATATATATATATATATATGTATGTATATATGGGAAATGAGAGTTTCTGAGAGTAAAACAGTAGCAATTAATCTGTCTATCTTTCTGTCTAATGACCTAATAATCCCCAACAGTCAAATAATCACTTGTGATAATGTGGCTATGACTGAGAGTGTTCTACTTGTCTGATGTAATTCTTCAGGAAATACTGAAGGGATTTAGTCTTTGATGAACTGCTTGTCATAGACTGTGTATAAGCAATATGGGACGGCTGTGTTTTGGCATGTGAGAGTGCAACTTACTGCCTATGAGCATTGCACTTTTTTGTTGAGTGTGAGGGGGCTCTACAGAGACGTGGCTATAATTTTATACTATGTTTAGAACAGTTGCCTCAGTGGATGTAGGGCTTGCCCACTGAGAATTTACTTTCCTAAAAAAGTATTTTTTACTCCTTTTGAATTGCATTCACTGATCGTAGCTCACCCTTAACCTGAGCAGAGCAGATGTTGCTAATCCTGTTACTCTCAGACATTATTGCCATAGTATGAAAAAATAGTGTTAGATTCCACTGTCTGACCAAGGAGACCCTATAACTGTGATGTGACATTTTCAGAGTTACTGCACCAATTAAATGGTCAGTTTTTAGTTTTTTTGGGTTGTTTCTCTTCCTTTACCTTTTTACAGTTGGACTGTTTGATGAGTTGTTGGCTATGACTGTATGGATTATGATTATTTTTGTCCTTATTCTGAGCATTATTGACATGTAATATTGAGATGAACCAAAACTCTGAATGTAATTGGGATGAAAAAAAAATAGATAGATAGATAGATAGATAGATAGAGATATACAGATTGTGGTTAGTTTAGATTAAAAGGGATATCAAAAAAAAAAAATATGTCTGTGCAGAAAAATAATTTGAATTACACATCATCAACCCAAACTGACTCAGTTTAACCATTACGAGTGTTTATATTGAAGGCATATGACCATGACACCAGTATGACGTAAACAAAACAAAAACAATCCATTAATCAGTCACTAGGTCTTTAGTCAAATCTCTCACACTCCAGCCCCTCTCCCCCAACTGGAAAATGTAAATCAAGCCTTGTTTGTAAAGTCAAGGACATTTATGCTGTATAGCGTGAACTCAAAAACACTTGTAAAGCAAACCCCTTGTGTGATACCGTCTCATTGTTTATATAGTTTATTATGACAAGCTGCAGCCTAGGGGCTGATGACCCTGTTGCAGGGTCCGAACAACAGGATAATTAAAAATGCCAGTCTTGGGTATAACATAGTCATCATTAGTCCTGTATGTAAGGCATATAGAATAAAACCTGCTGCTGTGGCTGTCAGTCAGACAACTGAGAAATGAAAAGTGGATGACACTTTTACTTCTTTGCGTGTCATGGGAATGTTACTGAAATTCCTCATGGTTTCGTATGAAACAAAGGGAAAATATAAGAAATAAAAGATTAACATGATAAATATATATAGACCACAGAAAACTGTGGTAATATTAATGGGATACATAAATAATGAGTAAAGTTACCGTAAAAGAAATTAACTTCACATTCTTTTAACGCATAGTGTGAATAACTTCCCACACATGATGTCATTAGACAAACAGTGACTAGTGGACTGGGCTTCTGGATAGGGTGAGTGAGTGAGAAAGACCGCGTTGCCCTTGCAGTCCCAAAATAGAACAGGTCACCTATAGTAAAACAGCAACTTACCCCCAATCTTTGGCCTTTGGAGTATGGCATTCAGAAATAATTGGGAGGGTGGGTGGGTGAGTGAGTGTGCACTAGTGTGATATCCCCTTTGCTGTTAAGAGCTTTTTTAAGGCTCATGCTCATTATGAAGGCACATCCTGGCTCTATATGATGAAAAGAGCTCAGCTATAGTCTCTTACACATCCAGCTGATCCTCTGCTGTGACGTTGTGACTGACACAGCTCTGGTCACTGTGCACTTGTTTGTGCATCATAACTGACACTGTCCTGCCAGAAGTAATTATAGACCTAATGGATCTGGACAGGGAGAGGAATAGAGAGAAAGTGACGACAGAGACACTCGTTAGTTCTGTGACACTGTTGGGTGGGGATGCTGCCATGTCAGCAACCTAAAAAAATGTCTTAATGACTTCTTCAGAAGCCATAACAATGACATTACCTCCTTGTTTTTACACTCACTGTCTGTTTCCTCTTCTCCACTGTCCATACAAGAGCACATTGAAGTTCTACAATTATAGACTGGGGTCCATCTGTTACTGTGCATACCCTTTCACTCTGTTCTTCAATGGTCAGGACTTTACATCAACAAGGTGGACCAACAAGGTAGTCCAATACTGTGGACAGTAAATGTGTCTGACACCAGCAAAACACACAATAATAACACATCACCACTATGTCACTGTCACGGCAGCACTCAAACTTATCCACCGTCCAAATCATACCTGCTCTGTGGTGGTCCTGACCTTTAAAGAACAGTGTGAAAGGGGGCTATGAACAATGCAAAGCATTGCAAATATAAATATCTAATATATTGGACAAACAAAAAAAAAATAAAATAAGTGTTCATTGAGATTTCATGTATATACTTACATACTATATCAACGCTGTCCAGTGCCCAATGAATATCACTTATGTCCACTTATATGGCCACTTTACACCTTCTTAACCCTCAGTGGAAGTCAGTGTGAAAAGATTTAATTCCAAGTAATTCTGTAGCATTTCTATTGGTCCATTCATCATGAAACTTCCAGAAATGGTGAGGACAGCTGAGGTACATGTTTCTCACTAGAGAGCAGCGATATATAGATTGTTAATGTATTGTCCTGGGAAAAAAAAGTTGAATTATAAAAGAATACTGAAATAAGCGAACAAGCACTAATGATATATTCACATTCACAGCAACTAGTGGTCATTTTAATATCTTTAGTCAGATGAAAGCTTACTGTAAATCCCCTGATTTGCATTGTCTTGTTTATGTGACATTTGCATGTTTTCGTGTGTGTGTGGTGATGTCTGCAACTTGTGACTGTGCTGAGCTCACCACTGCTTTCATGGGAAACTTTTGATCTTAAAGCAAATTCCAGCTGGTTGATGCGTGTTTGTGTGTGTGCGCATGTTATGTTGTATGCGTGCTGCTTTTGCTCCACCTCCCCCTCCTCCTCCCACTCAGCTATCCTCTAGCAAGCGTTTATTTAAGGGGGCTGATTCAGGGGGGCTTGGTATGGCTGGCCAGAACCAGGCCTACTCACAGGCTGAGGGAGGGGCCTGCAGGCAGTGGGGAGATGTTGAGGGAGTATGCAGCTATAAAAGCCTGGGCTGGATTTCTCTCAGTCTGTATCTCCCACAGTAACGACCCAGATCCAGAGCCACTGGCAGGAGGCAGCCTTGGAAAAACGCATTGCACTGCAGAGAGTGCCAGAGAGAGGGGACTTCTGCAGCTTGAGCTTTTGCAAGGGCCAGAAGGAAGCCTGGTGGATTCAAAGCATCCTCCAAGCAGCAGGACCATAAGACATATTGGAATCATTCTCTGTGGACTGTGAGTACACTTGAACTCTTTTGAACGGAGGTGAAGTAGACTAAAAGTCAGCACTGGAATCTTCTTCAAACAGAGATAAGGGGAGCGAAGGAGCAGGAACATCTAGAGCACCTCAGAAGACCAACGCTCAGCGTCTTTTACCACCACCCATGGCCACACGTCCAGTGGAGACAGTGGGCTTCTCCATGCTTCCAGCCCACATACTGGCTTCTGCCATGGAGGAGTTTCCCCAGCAGCTACCAGTGCCCAAGGGCCCAGCCAAGGGCCGCAGTCGACCCCGGAGACCCAGAGAGGCGCGCTTCAAAACTCAGCCAGTAACCTTTGCTGAGATTGCGGAGGTGGAGGAAGAAGGAGCTTCACCGCTGGAGGAGGAGAGAGCCAGGCGCTCCTTTCTGCAATCGCTGGAGAGTCTGAGGAGGAGCACACAGACACTACACCACACAGGCTCCACACACTCCGGCAGAACCACCTCTCCCACACAGGCCAGCCTGGACTCCAGTGACTCTGACTCAGCCCCATGATTGAGGGACACAGAGAGATAGAGGGAGAGATGTGATTTTGTACGTAACCTTCTCCTCTACTGTAACACTGACTTTACTGGACTGGACTCCAGCGCACATTGCACATATCATTCTCTTCAAGCATAATGCATACTTTGTGGCTATGACTTAGTTACAGCATCCAGTCAAGCCAAGCAATGGCTGACTGGACATCTTACGCTCCTCAGCTTTTGAAAAACATCTAGATCTAATCTAAAAGATTCCAGAAAATAAATTAAAATAAAAATCATACATCATTTGCAGTTTAAGATTTAAAGCAATTTATCATTAGCTTTAAAGTTCTACTTGCTTTTCCAAAAGGACAAAAGGACAAACCCACATGTCAATCATTTTATATGTGCCTGGTTACAGATTAGAGAATGGCTCATCCACGATCCGGTCTGGATTTCCGGACTGATAACCTTTAACACTTCATCATGATTATGCACTCGAATCATTGACAGGAGAACTGACGAAGATACTTGAGTCTGCCAAACTAGTGTATTTACTAATGAACTCAGAGAGGAACAGCTTATTTTCTTGCTAAATGTTACAGATATTTATTCACAGATTATCTTTCAATGTAACAATGAGATAAGAAACATGTATTGCTGACGTTGTGGGCTTGCAAGGTCACTATCACAGTTTCAAAAGGGAAAGAGAGAAAGGAAAAAAAATAAAATGCCTTTGTACTTTTGGTTTACATTTATTATCTTTGTAAAATGATTTCTTACCTACTTTAATAAATAAATGCAAATATAAATCCAGTGCATGTCTGACAGTTTGTGTTTGTGTAAGGTTATTCTGACCTGCTCTAAAGAAAGGCAAATTCATCTAAAGGAGGAAGGTGAAGGGAGGAGGAGTATGGAGAAAGGACAAAGATGTCTGAGAGGCAGGACCTGTGCAAACTGCCAAAGAAAATATATAAACCCACATTAAATATATGTTAGAAATATGTTGGCTCCCTATGACACTGTGAGAGCGTTTCATATATATATATATATATATATATATATATATATATATATATATATATGTGTGTGTGTGTGTGTGTGTGTGTGTGTGTGTGTGTGTGTGTGTGTGTGTGTAGGTATATTAAGTTTTTTTTTTTTTAAAGTTAAGTAATGTACCATCATTTGCCTCTTCATTTCTGAAGTAAAAACAATGTTATGGTAAAGTTATTTAAACTGCTATGAATCTACGGTTTTGTCAAACAAGGATAGATTTTTATAATCACTCAGCTTAGCCTCTAGGGCCCACTAGTGGATCAGTGTGGCCCTGTGTAGACTGCTATCATGACTCCAGAGTCCAATGGTCAGTCTCTCTCAGGATCACTAGCATGTGTTTACACAGTGCTTCACCCTAGGTTTGAAAACAGATTTCAACAAGCCCCTGCTGGACTCTTCACCCAGAGAGTGATCTGTTCTTCGCTGGCTGGTGGATGGAAGCTAAAAATAGCCTCAATTTGACATTCCTTCTGATCCAGTTACATTACAGAAATACATGCTTGTGTTGCCAACTCAAGAGATCACTGTACTTTGACAAATGTCTTTAAAGCTTCTTATTTGTATCCCAGTTGTTGTGTTTGTGTTAGGGGTACAAATCATATACAGCATTAACTCCCCCCTGATTTTAATATTTCTGTAGGCTTTAGATGACCACGGCTGAATGATCCAGGGTTGTATATCTGAAGCAACCATGACACATTTATCTGAGTTTATGTAAGAGAAAGAACAGAAATGTGTCGATTATATGAAACTGCTCCAGTTCATCCCCTCACCTCTCTGCTCAGATCTGATCCCTGCAGCCTACTTTTTATACGGTTGCCTTGGTGATGAAACATTATGTCTCGAAACTGTTGGAAAAACAAACCTTGTGTTCTGTTTTCAGGCAGAATGTCCTGTGGACAGCTCCTCCAAGTCTTCACCCAAAAACAGCAATACATCGTCCCACACCAGCCAGGCTGAGACTGCATTTTGACCCTTACATTCATGCTATAGCCCTTTTTATGACATTTTGATTCTGTCTTTCATGCTAAAAATAAATTACCTCTTAAATAATACACATTATTCTTGAACTCTGTCTCTGGATCCAGTCCCTGATCAGTGCATACACACAGACACACACACACACAAACTAAACAAAAACAAGCAAACAAACAAAAAAACATGTCCTCAGCAAGCAGCTGGAAGGCCACTCCTGTTCTTGCTTACATAACCCACTGTTCTATATCTCTTATTAATTTCATTGTGCCTGAAAACAATTCACACTGAATGAATGATACCTGTGGCACAGTGGTGCAGCAGGTAGTGTTGCAGTCACACAGCTCCAGAGACCTGGAGGTTGTGGGTTCGAGCCCTGGTGACTGTGTGTGAGGAGTTTATGTGTTCTCCCTGTGTCCGCGTGGGTTTCCTCCGGGTGTGCTGGTTTCCTCCCACGGTCCAAAAACACATGTTGGTAGGTGGATTGGTCAAATGTGTCGGGGTGTGTGTGTGTTGCCCTGTGAAGGACCGGCGCCCCCTCCAGGGTGTATTTAACATGGCCAAGAAATGCGTACTACTGCAGTAAAAGAAATTTGACTGACACGAAAAAGACCAATTAAAAAGTCTGCTATTTTGGCATAATGAGTAGGAGGTACAAGTAGTCTTTGTGATTCACTTTGGACCAGTACCAGAGCCAGACAATATATGGAATGTGTATACATGGAAATAGAGAGAGCCAATCAATGCAACAGGCAGAATCCTGAAAGTGAGGCCAGTTTAACACGCTCTGTTAATTTATGGGTGGAGAATCTGTGGCTGAGACTAGTAGACCCCTAACAGCCTTTTTATCTGACAAATGGAAATTAATTCAGATATTTTACATTAATATAAGTAAATAAATAATTTGATAATGAACGCGTGTTGAGCCGTTACTAATCTATGAGAGGTGAAAATGAATAGATGCATTGTACCATTGGGCTTTGAACATGTAAAAGTCCTCATGATCAAGCATTCTGCCTACATTTATTTTTGCTTGCCACATAAGGTTATAAAGTATTTTAGACTGATTAACAACTATTCATTCATTCATTCATTCATTATCTGTAACTGCTTATCCAGTTCAGGGTCACGGTGTGTCCAGAGCCTACCTGGAATCATTGGGCGCAAGGCAGGAACACACCCTGGAGGGGGCAACTATTCATATATTATATTTTATTATAAAACAAACTAAATATATAATGTGCATTTATATTTATGATATTCTGAATAATCCTGGATAATTTTCTTCTCTTTCCAGATTTGTCTGGTGCTGTCTGAGACCATGCTCACTCTGTTCCTGACCTAGATTCTCATGTGCCACAAAACCGAATCCTCGTGAGTTTTGGGCCAGAACCAAGAGACAGGCAACTTCAGGCTTTTGATTTCTCCCTCACTCCCTCACTTGCTCTTTCTTTCTATCTACTTCAGATAACTAACAGAACAACCCTCTCTCCAACATTGCACCGTCAGAAGAATTCAGTTAAAAAGCCTATTGAACAGAAGGCAACCCAGTTATCTCTCATCCAAAATCTCATTTCCTCAAACCACTGATGAGGGCAGTTGGCGAGGGAGCAGATAATGGGACTTGTCAATATGTGTGTCATGAAACTGATTAATGCAGCAAGTCTAAGCCTTCACTTTGTTGTAAGTCTGTTTTCAAATACAAATTTACAAAGGTTTAAGGGAAGCAACCTGACATTCAATTACACAGCTGAGGCTTGTGAATCTGTCCCATGCATGGACTAAACTGAAAGTGTGTGTCTCACACATATCCAAAAATATGTTTTTTAAAATAGTTATGAACACATTTCCATTTTAGGCAAAGGTATAAAGATAAAGATAGTATTTTTCCACATACTTACCAAACCAAGCTTGGAAACAAACTCTAGGCATAATTATGTATGAAGAGAACATTGCTCACTCTTATCTTCCAGCTACTTTTCTGTCTGGCATTTAGCCATTAGAAGCTACCACAGATGGAAAGTTACCTCAAAGGAAAAACTGGGTCAGAGAAAGAAAGCAGACTTAATTGCTTATTAGGTAGCGTGGTCAATAGTCATAATGAGACGAGTTATGCTACTTCTAAATTAATAGGAACATTTTCATGTAAAGTTTTTAATTTAGTTGCACATTTGTTTTAAAATAGATTTTTTTTCAGTCTTGTTAATATGAATAGCCTATTTTTGATGGGTAATATGAGAAAGCTGTGCTCCACTTTAAGGCATACAGATCAATCCTTTTGACAGTGAACAGCTTTTTTTCTGTTTTTATTTTTTTTTCCAACACACTGCGCGGTTGTGGTGCTGACTCATTATTTGTCGTTTTAGTCTTGAATCAATGTTAGTTCAAATCCATGTGTAAAACTGACAGGTTTTTGTTTCAAGATCACATATCTGCAACACAGGCCAAAAGTGTTATCACTCTCCTTTAATCCTCTATTTAAAAGAATGTTTGTACAATGTTCTACATGCATGATTCTATCATTGCAATTTAAACTAACAGTGTTTGATTTTTGATTGATTCTTTGATTGATTGATTGATTGAATGAAATGAAATACACTGCAAGACAAATTTGCTTAGTCAATATAGTTCACTGCAGTTGTGATAGGAGCCAGATATCTGCAGAGATTAATGCCTCCAATGTTATCCTCACTTGAAAACATTACATTTAATGGCTATGGTCACATTATCTAATTTCCATCACGTTGTATGTAAAATAAGTTTTGGTATAATATATATTTTTATAGATGCACAAAATTGCTGAAACTTACCTTATTCCATGGTAAGTTTCTATAAGATTCATATGACATAGATTCTTGACTTCAGCAAGGCAGACTCAGCATATGACAGTGGTCCTGTGTTGCTGGAGTCCAGCTGAGTTCGCAGAATTACTTATCAGGATTCAATTTTTTATTGTAATTAAACCAACAGAGGGTTGTTCAGTATAATGAAACACTGTTCAAGCTACACTTCCTGTGCAGTGAAATAGCCAAAAACACAAAGGCTAAAGCTAAGACTAATATACATAAACCTTAAATGCAGAATACAAAATATGTGCAAAGCAGTGGCGGATGCTGGTCTTTCAAGGAGGGGAAGCTCAATTTCGGCCTACATCATAAAATGTGTCGGTTTATTTATACATAAATTCTACCCTCCGTTCCTTTTCAAGAAAATGATCTGTGACCCTGTCGTACCAACAAGGCGTATTTTCCAGGGACTTGACTAGTGTCCTCTCAATGGCCAGCAGAGCTAGGCTGCTTAAACGGCCTTGGCCCATGTGAAGTGTGTCCGCCTGTGAGTGCTTTGTGACGGTGGAGGGGCTCAGCCGCACCCACTGGACAGAAACTGCGATAGAAGTCAGAAAGAGTGATAGAAGTCAGTCTCCAAACACAAGCAGCTACAAAAAAACCCACCAGAAATAGAAGCTCGACTTGTCGCTAGTCATTTTTAACAAAGAAAATGCCACTAAGAGGATTAAGAAAGTCTCCGGTTCAACTCAGAACAGAATGAAAATGTAATGTTCCCACGGATCTTTACACCAAAGGATCGCTGATTCGCTCATTTCGCTGTCAATCTAAAAGGGATTCAGCCTCAGACAGATCATCCAATCATCATGCAGAAGATGAGCGTTCGGGCCAGCCGAGGCCAGCCCACTGCCCCGTAGACCCCCAGAGACGCTGAGCGTCCTATGGGCAGAACAAAGCCCAGCATTTATCCAATGACTCGTCTCGTTTCGCTGCACTTCGCTGCTTCGCTTTTGAACTCTGAGGACGCTCAGCGTCCACAATGTTTAAAACACCGTGAAGGGAATGATTGAGAGGAAAGCCGCGTTTTTACCAGTGATAAGAAGCTGAATCTGAACAAAAGTTGAGCGTGTTGTAGTGCATATTTATTCAATGACATGTACACTCAAGAGTATATATTTGATCACTTATTTTTTGACATTTTAGGGGAAGCTGAGCTTCCCTTGCAGTCTTAGAGCAATCGCCTCTGGTGCAAAGTCAGCAGATAGAAGTTAAAGTGCAAACTATAGTTTAAAACATAGATATGTAGTCTGAGCGATAGTAGCTTTGGTAGTGTATAGTATGTAGAAGTGATGAGGTCAGGTGTAGAGACATAGTACTTGGACAATGTAAGAGTGCAAGTATACAAGAAGTATACCATTATAATGGAAAGTATACACTTCAAATATTCTGGTATAGAAAGTTCCAATTAAGAAAAATCATGCTCACACTACACATTTCAAACTTCTCTTATTACTAGCTTCACTTTTATACCTTCTCTATATACCTAAATCGAGAACAGTCTCATCTTATCCATCTTGCAGCAATTATCCCCTTTCATCCTGCTTCTCCCAAAGGCAAATGTTCATTGAGACATTAGGGCAGGCAGTAAACACATTTCTCAGAACACCACTTAGCCCACGGAGCTGTGCTGATATAAGACTTATGGGTTTTGATTATGACATCACTAAGCTAAAGATGGCAGTTTTCCTTCTGTTCCCAAAGGATACTGACATGTTACATAACAGGGCTTCAATGGGCATCCACTCCCCTTCATCAGCTCCAGATGTGACTGAACACCTTACATGTGGATCCAGTAAAACACAAACATGCCATGATAATGGTTGCAAGATTTTTCCCTTACCAGTGTGCCTTAGGGCAGGGGCTCATCCTTCTCACAGGAAAGTGATCATGACAGTGCTATAACCACCCTTTTCAGGTATGGCACCAGTTCAGTGCATTAAAAACACTCACAAACTTGTGTAGAATACATGGCTAAAGTTGTCATCCCTCTACCACATTGACCATTTTTTGACATGGGGCCCTTCACCATGGCTTCATCAGCTCTGTTTGTACTAAAGAATCAACCCAGTGCTATCAATGGTTGGATTTCCTTTTTGAACACGTTGAGCCCAGTGTGCCTGGGGAACAGGGTACAAGGCCTGTGAGAGTGGACTTTCAAACATTTCTCTTGTTCCTGAAATACTAAACAGAAATCTGAATGGTTATCATTGTTATACAAACCCCATTTGCAGAAAAGATGGGATTTTTCCATAAACTCTAATACAAATCAGTATTGATGATTTTCATAATTCTCTTGTACCTTTAATTAACTCACAAAAGCACAAAGAATATATTTCCGATGTTGTCCCTGACCAACTCAATGGAATTTTGTAAATATAAAAAGATATAGAATTTAATGCTTGCAACACACACCCACACTACAAAAAGGTTGGGACAGAGGGATGTTTACCACTGTGTTACATCACCTTTATTTATTTATTTATTTATTTATTTAATTTAACTGAATTTTACCGTTTTTTCCTTGATATAAGACTTCAACAGCTCAACAATTCGTAACTGCCATTGTCTGATTCTCCTCTGCGTGATGTATCCTAGGAGACAGATCTGTACCACAGGCAGATCAGCCAAACATACACATTCTGTGTCTATGAAGCCACACTTGTAGCAGTTGCAGGCATGGTCTTGCAGAAATAACCATGGGCTTCCCTGTAAAAGACATCACCTTGATGGCAGCATATGTCTCTTTAATATCCCAATATAAGCCTCAGCATCAATGGTAATTTGATATATATACAAGGCACCCACACCTTGGTCACTGATGCAACCACTACACCAGTGTTTCTCAGACTGTGGTATGTGTACCACTGATGGTAGGCAAAACAGCCTGAGGTTGTATACTAAATGACATCTAAACATTTACTACACTTACTGAAAAAGGAATGATTGAATAATTAAAAATCAAAATTTTTCATGTGTATAATTACACAATCCCTTTCTTTCAAAGTTTCCACAATTTTGAATCATTTGTGTTTTGTCTTAAAAATAGCAACCTAAGTTTCTGAATTTGTGCTTTTAAACCAATTTTAATTGTGAAAATAAGGTATGTTATGGATTGATCTGATTTTGCATCAACAATAATGAGTGCCTTGTAACTAACACAGAATGGGGAAAAAGCTTATATCACACTCTTCTGGACAAACCTTTTACAATTACTGTAACATCTCCAGAAGGAAGCAATAAAGGAACACGAGTCAACCAGGACATTTTACCAGTTAATGTTACATTTAACATTTCGCTGAAAAATGAACTTGCACAAACAAGTACTCAGCAAAATAAGAGGAGTATGACTCTGTTCTGTTTTATGGATAGTCAGACAGAGCCCCTAGTAGTGTCTGTGAAAGACTGTAGGATAGTGCCCTAACACTAAGTGAAAGTGGGATTGAGACAGAGCCGCTAGTGCCTGAGCTTTCGCAGCTGGGTGAGAATATGTTCAGGAGACTGAGAGCAGTAGAGGGATTCTACCCATTGTCACACGTTTATGTGGCTTTGCTGTTGTTGTGCTGTATATTGATGAATGCCCTCTATTGTGAAAAAAAAAAACACTACATTTAAACACTTTCCCAAGGTCGTGACTAAAGGTAACGTGTGTTCCTGTGATCCAATCCCAGGCCGCGGAGTGTGTGACGTGCTCGCGGTGTTGTGGCCAATGGCGGTTGGAGTTGGGGGAGCTCAGAGCGGAGCGCGAACAGTTTGAGCTCAGACAAAATGGGGGAAATGGCAATTTGAACTTTAGCGTTTCACAACAAGAGCTTTATTTCGAGGTTTTACGAACTTGTCGTTTTTATAACTATGGTTGTATTAAGTGATTGTTTTAACTGAACCGGTAATATATCAGATAGCGCTGCTTTACAGCAAACTAACATTAATATCTTTGCTTAAACTCGAGTCGCTGCCGCGGCTAACGCTATTGTAGCGGTTGAGCTAACGTTAGTGTGTCGCTTTAGTTTGTTGTTATTGAGAGGATCGGACATATCTCCACTCACATTCGTTTATAACCAGTCTGGGACTCGGGGTAGACGTTTAAGCGATACTGAGCGTTTTAATACCACTGATGTATCTCTTTAGTGAGGAGTGATGGCCTCTCATAATGTGGTTTTCGCCATCGACGTGGATTATTCCTCTGAAGGGTTCCAGAGATCGGTCTCCAGTGATTCGCCTCATAACATTGTGAAGAGGTGGATTTTGAAAGTTCTTCTTTCTTTGGGGAGTAAACACGGTTTCGAGAAGGTGCGATGGGGTTACAGGTTTTTCCATTCCAAAAGTGTAAGAAGTACAAGCCTTTGGGGCAGAAGCACAGACTTCAAAGAACTTCAGGAGAAAGCCTTCACTGATTTTGAAGAGGAGCTGGTGAAGTTCACCGCCAGTGACATGTCTTCAGATGATCGACAGAGGCACAGAGCCAGCTCAGCCAGCTGTCTGCACAAAAACCTGAAGGAAATCTTGCTTGACTTCCATTGGGACAGACCTGACATTACATCACCAACGAAACTCAGTCTGAGACCCAGGAGGTCGGGGCGCAGTAACAACAACATCTCATTGAGTGAAGACGATCTTTCTGGTCTTGGGAAGAACGTCTTGTTTGTGGTGTCCTCGTGTCCACACTCAGGGAGAGAACTGGAAGACTTCATAAACACCAGAGAAACGACGAGGGATTTACATGAGCTCGTCCTGCCAAAGCGAATCATAGATTTACTAATACAGCGGAAAGTTGTCCTTCATTGGGCCGATTGCAATTTTCACAAGGTTAGGTTTCACCTGTATTCCTCACAACATAAGTTCACATAAGTATGCAATAGGGGCATCATTTTCCTAATATCAATATTTAAAGAGAACTGATCAGTTTGACTGTAATTAGGATCCTTTAAAAAAGTAAATACACACAAACATCTTTTAATTAGTAGCTGAAAAGTTTGCTCTGTAGTAATAAACTATACCAATATTGATTAATATTTGAGCACATTATTGCAAATGGTCCAAATAATATATTACATGTGGTCAGTTCTCCTTCTGCACAGCTTGTATGGTTCAGCTCTGCTAGAGGCACTGCAAATCAGCCAACCTGTGTTAAAGCCCCCTGATGGTGCCCACCCATGCATTGCTCATAAATATGGGAAGCATATGACCATAGAGTGAGGAAGTGTTTCTGCCAAGTGCCACTCCCATTCTGAATATTTAAAAAAAAAAGTCTCTTTAAAGTCATTTAGAAAAGTACAGTATGATAAACACAATATATAATATGTCAAATTCTGTCAAATGTCAGAAAAAAATGCCAAGATGCCTATGCTAAATTGTTAAAATTTTATTCTATTTTAATATTTCCGCAGTGTATGGATGGATCAGATGATTACAAGGGCTTAAAGACAGTAGCAGAAGTATTGCAGCTGGTATCTGGAAAGGTGGTTCCTTTGCAGATTCCTTCTTTGACCCTGAGCCATGATAGCTTGAGCATTATGAATGATGTGGCAATACAAGGATTTCCATATGGCTCAAGTACAGAGTACATTTTGTCATCTGAAAAAAAATACCAGCAATCCTTCCCAACCCTAATCGGATCTCTTTTCTGGGGTGCAGGTAATTCATATTTTTTAAAATCTTGACTTTTGGCTGCTGTTTGAATCTTGTGCTGTTTTAATATCTAAAGAACTCTTTTTCTTGTGATGCCAGATGAGGACAAGCAGTTCTGCAGTGTTTCCTTTGAGCCTGTGTCATGCAGACAGAGGTGTCTGAGTGCTCCTGTAGAAGTGAATCTGAAAACCGTGCTCCATAGTTTGGACACCAGCTCCCTCCATCAGTCAGCATCAGAGTGCTGGGTCCTGATGTGCCTAGATAAACCAGAACAGCGTCAATTTGCCTTTCAGTGCCTTTTAAAGGAGCTCTCCATTCAGGGCTTTGATATGGTAAGAATACATTTTGCTTCATTAAGACTTGTCTGTCTTGATGCTTAATTTTCGTAAAGTTTAATATCGACTGTCAGAGACTAAATACTTTTTCATCTGAAACATGCTGATGTTCTGGTTTTCAACACCTTGCATTTTTTTCACAGCTAGCAGAGCTCAGCGAGGGAGGTCTGGTCCAGTCTGCTGTTTTGTCAGTGCTGTCACCCTATACAGCTCTTCTGACAGTAATCCACCCTATGGCCACTCGGTGTAAAGAGGTGCATAACACCAATCACTTTTCTTCAGAAAGTGAAGACAACACCACTGACCTTCCTGACATTGTCAGCAGCGTTCTCAATGTGATGTATGATATAATGGAGAATGATGATTGCACAGGTATGTCTTAAAATAACCATGGGTTTTTAGGCTGCCATGATTTCTCTTGCATAAATTTCTATCTTTCTGACTTCTGATAGTTTGAGTACTGATAATGATTGTTAGTTGACTTAGATTGCCATGGTTAAATATGTGAATTCTAGTGCTAATCGCTAACCACGAAGGGCTTAGTTCTTACCATGTAATTTAGTGCATTTTAAAATAACCTTTAACCACTTGAAATTTTTGATTGCAGAAGAACTGAATAATCATCAGATTACTGAATGGGCACATCAAGAGCTGCAGAAATCAACTAATCTGGCAACAGATCTTACAGAAGGCTGGTTTTGTCTGTCTGACCAATCTGGAATAAGTTGTCATTTGATGGAGTCTATGAGGTAATTCTGTTTGTTTTAATTATATCCATTAATTCTGAAATGGCAAAGATATATATGCTTATTTAAGCCAATATCAGATTTTATATTATTAAAGCACATAAGCCTGGCTGCTTCACATCCATAGGCTTCTTCATGCTGCACCAGAGGAGGAAGAGCAAAGAGAGGAAGAGACGCAATTGGAGCTTACTCATGCTCTTGCCGAGCTTTATCAAAGCAATAAAACAGGAACAATCAACTCCTCTAAAGTAAAAAAAAGTTAGTATGTCATTTTACACACCAGTGGTCCCATAACAATGCATATTAATGTAACAAGGTGCATAAATTATTGTTTGTCCTGACTGATTGAGAGCATTGCCCTGGTATAAAATACACACACACACACACATACATATATATATATATATATATATATATATATATATATATATATATATATATATATATACATACATACATATATACTATGTATATAACATTTTGAGACATTCTGAGTTTGTTCCATTTTCTTTATGTAGAAGGGGCTCAACGTACACCAGTAAGACAGAAGATGAAATCAATGAGTCGCTCTCTTCAGATGCTGAATGTTGCTCGCTTTAATATAAAAGAGCAGAAGAGTCAAGCAGAAGTAGACCCTTCCAGCACCTCCAGAAGATCTGAGAAGCATGGCAGGAGATCATCTGGTGAAAGGACTAAATCAGGCCTGATATGTATGTTTGAAATCCTTTAGGTTCATTTCTGTAGGATGGTTTGCATCATTACAATATTTAATGCATATATGAATCACTTTACAGACTTCAAATGCGAAGAGGAGCTGCTTTCCCATTTGAAACTGAAATATCAACAGGCTGTAGAGGACTGGAATTTTCCTGTTCTTGGTCATGTCCAGAATCTTCTCTCAGTTGTGAAAACCTTCATCAAATGTAGTACTAATGCAGAGGTGAGTGAGAAGTGCTCTGTCAACCTGATGAAAAAGGACTCGCAATTTTGATGCTTAGGCATTAAAACACAAACATGAACATTGGGTGTTTATATATATATATATATATATATATATATATATATATATATATACACACACACACACACACACAGGGGGTCCTCGAGTTGATCCATTCTTATGTCGCGTCGTAAAGCGGAACATACGTACATACTGTAGGTAAATAACATACTGTAAGCACTTATCCTATCCTAATAAAGTAATTAGCAAAAAACACATATAAAATACGTTTAATAATTAAATGAAATCGTAGCGACAGTCGAACGACTAAGTCCAAGCGACCAGCAAATATTTATCGCTGTTTCCCCCTTATCGAATCGTTTTATGATATCTAATTTCACTTCCATGGTGATGGCTTTCCTCTTCTTTGATGCACTGCCATCAGAAGAGTCTGCCTTATGCTTGGGGCAAAAATTTCACAAAATCAAACACACACACGCACATGTGAGAGAGAACGACGTAGCAGCAAGCTAAAATGGCATACAATGCGACTAGGGTGACGTCGTCCTCCTCGGTAACCGTGTATTCTTCCGCCGCGCACACCAAACACGAAGTGTTTACAATGCAAAACCACTTAAGTCGAAACAAGGATATATACCGTAAATGGGAGATGTGTCGTAACCACAAAACATCGTAACCCAAGGACCTCTTGTGTATATATATATATATATATGTGTGTGTGTGTGTGTGTATATATATATATATATGTGTGTGTATATGTGGATTTGATGGTTGAAGATGATTTTCATACTAAATGATTTGTAAATATTATGATCTGCATCATGACTGAAAATATGGTGGTTCTATTTATGCAACATTTTAAAGGACCAATCTGTAATTGGGGCTTTCGCGGTGAAATAATTTCCTGTGTGGTGTTTTCTAGGCGCTTAATACTGCACTATGCAATATAACTGTTCCAGATTACTTAATTTATCCGGATTCTAATGCTACTCTCCTCATTGTCACCTGGAACTGGCCTGAACTGTGCCTTTTGAGGCTGCTGCATCTCTCTGTGCTGGAGGAGGCAGTTGGGCTTCGATAGTTGGTGTATAGGTAGCGGGATGAGATCTCAAATTCGCATTTCTTGTTTCCCAGTGACTTTTCTGGCACAAATTTTGCATATTGCCTGATCTGAATTGCCTGGATTACCCTTTACATTTGGTTGAAAGCTGATATATTCCCAAACTGGTAAAGCTGCATTTGGTTTTGCAGCAAGGATTGCTGCCATTGTGTCTATTTTGTAAAACAAAGACTGATGCTCTGCCATTCAGATGCCAAAAGTTGGGAAAATTAAACTCTTAACCTTTTTTATAATTTTTTTAAATGAATTTTTTTTAACTTTCATTATACACACACACACCCCCCAAAACAAGACCACGCAAAATCAAAAAGGGAAAACATAAATTGCGGTGGAGATTGTTCCATTACGGTTGGCTGGTCAATAGCCCAGTATTACCATATTGCGGTTATTGCAGCAGCCTTATCTGTAATACTGGCAGCAAGTGTTTTAAAATAAGTATTGCACTTCTTATTCAAAACAACAGAGATTCTGCCCCAGATGTGAAGGCCATGTGGGTCGCCAGGTTGAGTTAAATTGAAACTATACCATAAACCGTCTATTTAAATAGAAAAGTGTACATCATTCCATTAAAACAATGACCTAAATTAACAAAGGGCAAAAGAAGAACTACCCCTCACCAAATTTCCACAAAAAATTCACCAGATGAGGATTTAATTTAGATATTCATTTTTTCTCCACCTTAAATGTTATTTTAAGAGGCAAATGTTTGCATATTATTCACAATTTTCATATTCAAATTTTTTGTTACATGGGTCAATTTACGAGGCTAATAGTGGAGCTATTTGCCATGCAGCTTCCTATCTGATTTTTCCATTCCCCCTTCAATAGGTGAATATTTATAGGTTAAACTTCACAACACTTATCTGCTATGAGTACTCATTTTATTCATTTAAAACACACAACAGAGTTTACATACCTGATTTGTGGTCATTACTCACTTATTTGTCTAAAACACACAAACAAATCATCTGTTATCTGTATTCAGTACTCACTCATTTAGTTTATAACACGCAAACCATTCAAGACTTTATAACTTTTATCCATACATATACACGTGTATACTTTTACAGTTTTTCAGAAATTACTTGCTTACCTGTTGTTAAGGGAAAAAAAATTCAAAATTAAAACATTTTTCAAACACATCACAAGTGTTTCCTTTTGGAAAACACGGGTCATAGAATTTTTTTTAGGAGGAGGCTTTTTTTTTTGCAGAGGCTTTTATGTATGATATAATCTAACATTATCTCTTTTCACTTGCTCGCTTCCATGGCTGTAGTGTGCTGTTTGTGTTTTACCTGGCAACCTGGGGTTTGTCTACTGTGACGTGATTAGACCGAGGGCTAGATCTCAGGCCAAAACTCCAATAGAGCTCAGCTCTAGGATGAGCTGGCTGCAGCACTGCTCTCAGAGACACCAGTGCTCAGTTTGGAATTTTTTCTTAATCTCTGACGACACTTACTGGCCATTTTATGATTTAGTACAATAAATCTATTACAGATTTCTGCCTTAATTAAGAACTCTCATTGTTGAAAATGTATTTTGTGTGTCTCTTGACAGGCTTTGTTCTTAAATTTAATCAAGAAGAACCTTTGGAAAAGCACTCAGTCTATTCGACAACTTTATGAAAGTGCTCCTGACTCTGAGAGTAAAACCAGGGAGTATGTATTATTTTTTCTTTCATTTCACTAGATGGTTTGACTGATACAGTTCTTTTATAAAGATTCCCATAAAACTGAAAATACTGAATTTTTAAAAAAATATATATTTGGCTTCTTTAGTAGCATTGAGTAAAACCCACAGTTTTTCTTTTTTTGGTTAAGTTGTCAGATACAGGTATTTCTTAGACTTGAAGTGTGCAGACAGCCATCTTCAGATCAAGCTACAGATGATGTGGAACACATGGTGGAAGAGGTAAGAATTTGCATTCATTTTATGTGCTTCTTCAAGGCATTATTTATTAGTTATTGTCAAATTCTCACATTCTATGTGTGAAATAATGGTGAAAAATATTGCTGTGATGTACCTCACTTAGGTGGCTGGTATGCTGAGGATAATATCTTTGACAAAAGATGCCGTTTACCTGTCCAGGTTTATGCAGGAGGAGGTTCTGCCACTGTATGTACTTTTAATGGAAGTTGTATGAAAGTTTATATTAAACATGACTCTGGACATATAAATGATATTGTTGCATATGATATCATAGGTACTTAAAAGATATCCCTACAGTCCTGGCAGACATCTATCACAGCCTTGGCACCCAGCTGCCTGAGGTACTTGTAGCTGCCTTGCCCACCGACTTTTTTAGTGATGACTCGATGGCAAAGGAAAGTGTTTCTGTAAGCTCCTCTTCACTCTCAGCCACTCGGAGCATGGTCTCTAGTGTTGGAAATCAGCTTGAGGAGTTACGCAATCGCTCTGCTAAAAAGAGGAGGTGAGTACTGATGTACTCAGTAATGTAGATGCAAGATGTGTAAGATATGCTTGTTTCACAAATTATTGATCATATTTGCTTCATTATTTTATTTTTAGAAGCAGCATGCTCTCACGTCACAAGAGTATGACAGAAGCTTCACAGACACTCCGGCAAATTGAAATGCCTAGAAAATCCACTAGACAGGTGAGATAAAATGTGTAATATATAATATATATAAAACATTTATATTACATTTATATTATAATTTAGATTTACCTGGAAAATAATTATTCACATGTTTGTTTGTTTTTTCTTCTCCTCTGTGTGTAAAACTGGTCTGATATTACTTGTATCCGGTTTGAAAGACAAAGCCAAAGATGTGTGCTTCTTCAGAAAAAAGACATGTGGAGAATCTGCCACCACAAAAACAAGCAGTTCAAGGTAAGTAGTGGAAAATTGTCTCCTATTTCTAACCCCCATTCCCCCAAAATAAACAAATAAAAATATGTTCTGCTATGTAAATTATCATATATATATCATATTTTCATAGAGGTAACAAGGGTGAGAAGAAATCTCTTCAACCAAGAGTGTGTCTCTCCCTCAAAGAACGTGAAAATGCCTCGCAGCCAGTCTGTATCAGCATTAGAAGGAATGAAGAAACGGAAACGATCACAGATGGATGATGGTAAATTAGATTGCTCCATTCTTTGTATTAATGGTGTGACATAGGAATGTAAGTCCTGATTAGAAAACTTCACTTTGGGTTTCTCTTTTAGATCACCGTGGTCTGCTAATAAATAAAGTAGCAGAGACTCCTCTTCATAAGCAGGTATCAAATCGCCTGCTGCAAAGACAGAAGAGGGGCAGGTCTGTGTTTTTTTATTTATTTTTTTTTTCTCTCTTGCTTATTTTTTATTTTGTTGAATGTTTAAACCTGAAACGTTCTGCAAAGCATAAGTGTATATCTTCATTCTTGTCAGGAGGTCTGATGAAACCGATATGTCCATTATTGAGGAGTCTCCTATCAAACCTGCTACAGGTCATTAACTGATTTTAATGCAGTAAAGCTGTACATAAAAGTTTTAAATCTCACATTTGTTTTAAAAAATTACTTTATAATCTTTCTGTAGATTTGAGAAGAAGTCCGAGAATAAAAAGTCTTGCTAGGAGGCATTCTAGTGTCTTCTACTCAAGCTCACAACCACGGTCTCGAAATGTGGACAAAGCTTTGTCATCTTCACAGCTCCTTTTTTATGATGGTAAAGGTAAGCAAGAATATTTTTATGTTTATGACAATATGAAACAGGCGTATATTCGTACTGGGAAATATGTGCTTGTAGAGGATAACTACTGATAATTAGCAAATAAAACCTTTTTAGCTTCAGAATTTACACCACTAGTGTGATTGTGACTTTTTTTATGTGTTTTTGTTTGCTTGTTAGGGGTTAATGGTTTTGTAAAGTCTCCAATGAGACTTCTTTTTGGTGCTGCTCAGTCTCCTATACACCCTTCCACATCCTCCCGGGGAACTAGGGACAGTGGGAAAGATCGACTTGATTCTAATGATTCTGTCTTTGAGGTAATGAATCTACATTCATAAGTAAGCATGTTATGGGGTAGATGATTTGATTACAGCATAGTTAATTTTGGTATTTAACTGCCTGTTGGACTAGGTTAATTTCACAAATAAACATGACATTTCTGATTTTGTTTCCCCCCACAGAATGTCAATAAAACTCCAAGAAAATCTCCTCACACATCTGGTACTGCAGTAGGGAGCAGAACCCCCAGGACACCAACCTCTTCTTCCAAGACTCAAGGCTCTCCTCTTTCTAAGAGCCCAGGTTCTATTATTGGGGAGAATGGAATGATCTTGAGAGGAAGCCCATTTAGATCCCCAGCTGTAAAGAGCCTATTAATGGAGACTCCCAAGAAAAGCCCACTAAAGGGTATTCTCAGAACCCCAGTAAAGAGTTTTAAGGAAAATGCTGCAATGTCTTGCTCTCTTCCTAAGAGCCCCAACATGAGAACACCAAAGAAGTGTGTCACCTGGTCTCCATCTCCCCAGAAGTATGTTTCAGAAAAAACATTTAAGGTCCCAGAGTCTCCTCAGTTATTTAAAAGGTGTTCTCCAAAATTGATGACACCAAGCAATTCCTCTAGATTTCATGGCGATGATAAAACTCCTGATAAACTGCCACAAAGAAAATGTAAGGGATCCACAGAAACACACATAGCATCTGAAAACACAGACTTTGAAGAACCCACATTGGGACAGAGATCAAAGAACATTAGGAGGACATTAAACTTACCTGAGGAGGTTGAAGCACGGAGTCTTGATGTATATTCTTTTGATCATTTATCGCCACCTACACCAGACAAATTAACTCCCAGGAAAACCTCTGAAACAACAAACAGAATGTGTACTCGCTCTGGTAGGACTCCTCTTAAAAGCAATGCTGCTTTACCCCATCTCAACAGAAAATCCCCTCTATCCAAAAGCCCTTCCTCAAGCAAAGATGTGCCTCTGTCAGTGAAAGAGAAACCATCAGAGCCATTTCTTATGGCAAACTCAGCTGGCAATATGTCTCTTGGTAGTAGTCTTCCAAAGACTTCAGGAGATCAAGTTGGGGATAAACAAATGTTAGATGTAGAACACTGGACAGAACAGGCTGCTGATGTACCGAATGAGCCTACTAAGGGAATGTTGGAGCAGCACTCATCCTCAGACTCTCAACAATTGGAATCTTCTGAGTTTAGTGCTACCAGTACAGAAGAGAGCATTGATATTGCAGAAGCCTCTGTAGTGAAGACGGAATTAACTGGAGGTATTAAGATGAACATCTCCTTCTTGAGGAAACCCTTTAAACCGTCAGAGAATTTTGAATTCACTGGTACACCATCTCATTCAACTGAAGCGATTCAAGAGCGAAGTTATGGCTTTCGTCAAACTCCAGATCGGCAACAAAGAAAAGCAGCAGCACGTCTTGGATATTCACCTGGGCTACCTAGGTTTTCCACTCCACGAGGATCAGGAACAGCAGGACACAAAAGGAAATGTCCTGAACCCAATCCACTTACTTATCAAGTAGAACTGGAAATGCAGGCAACTGGATTACCCAAACTTAAGTTTAAACGTACCGATTCTTTCAGTTCAGGTGAAGCAAATGAATGTTCAGTCAAAGCCCTTGCTTCAAATGTTACGACTGCCAAGGCATCAAGGGTTGAAAGCCCCCTTATACATTGTTCCAAACATCGAGAACCTGGCAGGGCATCCCCATCAGTTTGTATACATGATACACCTGGGAAGGGAGGTGTCCAGACATACATATGTCAGTCAATCACCCCCACAAGACTTCCGAATAATAGCCCTTCTCCCTTGGGTGCTGGGGAAAATGTGCCTTGGACCCCATCTCCTCAAAGCCGAGGTTGGGCAACCCCAGAGAACTTAAATAGTTGGCCCCGCAAGAAAAGAGCAAGAACTGATATGTTTGGGACCAAAGAAACTATCATAAAGGGAGAGGCTGATATACTGGAGGACCCAGAACTTGATGGTGTGTTCAGATTACAGGGGACAGAAGATTTCAAGGAGTCATTGACACCTGTCTCCAAATGCAAAATAGGTATGATGTTAAAGTTTTGTTCTCCAACAAAGATAGAATAGTACATTTATGGTTCAGGAAAGCAATAAAAAAGTTGCTGCAATATATGAGGAACTGTCATGGATTAGAAAGTGTTATTTGGCCTTTTAAATTATATATAGGTCTGTGAAGTACGTTAATTATTTTGTAACTATGGGCAATCCAGGTCAAATTTCCTGTTGTTTTTGGCTCCTAGTTTGGTCAAATTTTAGCTGTGTGTGTGTTTTTAAATCTTTTAAATCTCAGTTTTATCCATACCTAATAATTAGTCAGTTTTTTACACCCACAAAACTTTACACATTTAACTTCCCTATGCACTCATTTATTATTGATACTGACATTAAACTTAAAATGTCCATTACCTAAATGTGCGAACAACTAGGTTGCCCTTCTGGCTTACAACAGTATGGTATTTCATAGAAAATTCTGTGAGGTCCGGTTCCTGGCGTTGTTTCCCAGCAAAGGGCCTGACTTTAAGATTTATGCCCTCTCAATGTGACACTTCACATGGCTTATTTGTGTCATGTTTTCAGAACATGGACAACACACTGGTTTAGTACTGTCTGCAGGAAGATCGAACATGAACCGATTTGTCCATTCATTTATAAAAGTTTGGTTTTCTGCATCAAATGCATTTTCTACATATTTTGGAGCATACTGTCCTCGTTCTCACTCAGAGAGGAGAGTGTATTCAGGGTAAACAATCAGTTTGAATGGCTTTGTCAAATGACGCTATTGTATTAACTGAATTAGTTTGTTGCTATGACTGAAAAAAAACACTACATGAACAGTAATTATTTCAGTTATTTTATTATGAATTGGTCATGGATCTGGATAGAACTTTCTGTCCATTCCTAGCCTGTGTTTTATTTATTTATTTATTTTTCATCCCACCCCATTTATGGCACTACAAAAGTAATCAGGAATTGAAGTAAATAATGTAGATGTTTATAATAGTTTGATTTGGTAACTCTTCATTGTTTTACCATCATAGATTTAGTGCTGGCTGAATCCTTAACTTAAATTATTTAACTTTATGGAACCTATGGCTAATGACATGTTTCTCCACAGTGGCTACACCTCCAAGCTCTAAAGTGAAGAAACCAGTGTCTGTTAGTGCAATCCTTGCTCTTACTCAGTCACCCTTATTATACAAAGGGGCAAAGGCCAGTGTTACCAAGGAAACCACGCAGTGTGATGGTGAGATGATTTAAAGAAATATTGTTAAATGGTCACTGATACAAATACACAATATTTAATGTTATGTGGAATATATTGGTATTCATTACTCATTGTTTTCATTATACAGTTATAAGTAGCATCTGCTATTTTAACAAGTTTTTTTATCATGTTAAATACCATTAAGACAATCTATCACATTACCTAATATTCACACTTTTTTTCTTCAGCTTTAATAATAATTCCTACACTTTGATTTGCACTTAAGTCTTAACTGTTGTGTTTTTTTTTTTTTTTTTTTTTTTTTTATCATCTGATCTGCTTCTACAGCATCAAATGGAAATGCTGAGCAGTATGGTAATAGGAGTG
Organism: Hoplias malabaricus; assembly: GCF_029633855.1. Lineage (NCBI taxonomy): Eukaryota > Metazoa > Chordata > Actinopteri > Characiformes > Erythrinidae > Hoplias > Hoplias malabaricus. The sequence continues at coordinate 33,064,633 of NC_089803.1, forward strand.
TATCCGCCGTAGATGTCTCACCTTTTAGCCAGCCACGAAGACATCAGGGGTGCAGTAGGACATACAGCCGGAAGAGACTACTGGATTCTTAACATCCACAAATGCAATGACATTTCTGAGGGCTTTATTCTATGTTTATGTATGTGTTTTATCATTGTTTGTTTGTTTTTGTTTTTTCTTTCATTCTTTTAAGAAAAATTGATATTTTATGTTACGACATGCATTTTACAATCTGTGTGAAAAGACATTTCAAAAGGGGCCAACCAAGTATTTTCTTTACATTTAGCAGGTGGAATATTTATGTGGCCTTTGACCACTTTTTAAAATTGTATATTGCCCAAACAGTTGATTATTCAACATTTTGTCTTTTAAATATATTTTTTTCCCTTTTTATTTGCTTTTGCACACACTTTGAATTACCAGTTTCTTGATTCCAGTTATAATGGATGTCTTTTTTGGCAGCTAGTCTGTTGGAAGCTAGCCAACAGAAAAATAGATGGCCCACCAGTAGAGAAGAGTTTTTGGTGAGAGAAAGCAGGTTTAATTTGATGTTTAAGTGAGCAAATCTTTCAATTTCATAAGTAAATCTAACATTTCTATTTCAATGCCTCATTTCCTGAAAAATAAGACTTTTCACAATCTATTCCAAAGTTTATACTGCAACTGGAGGACAAATATCACTGTGTTAAATTTTTTTGAAATGCAGATCTGGTGAGGGTTTACCATTTCACTCTGTAACTGTAGGTAGAAGGAGACTTTTATGAATAAACTAGGAAAAATGTTTAATTGCAAAAATGTTGAACCTTGACCCAAACCACTGTCTTATAATGTGAAATAAGTGTAAAATGAGAATCAGATTATTTTAATAAAGATATTTGTACATAAAGTATGTGATTCTTTATACAATAATCGCATTTTATAGTACTAAAGAAAATAATGCATTTTAGAAAGGTAAGTACATTTCACGAAACGAATTTCACTGTCGCCGTCTACTGAGCACCAAGAGAATCACACCTTTAACAAACTTTCTAGCTAAATGTTTACTTCCTACATTACAGAAAAATCAGCGGACCCTACGTAGAATTTCAAGCATATCTCTCCTAGTAGGTCTAGTCTTTCTTTAACAACAATTGACTAAATGCTGCGGCAGACAACGACCCATTTCTGTAGGTTAAGTTCTATTTTTGGAATCTTAACAATTTCGTGGATGGCTGCAGCACGCAGTTCAGATGAGACCCGTGTAAAACTGACCATTTTTTTGTTTGCAGTTGACGCAGCTGAAAAATCCGCACTCATTCGCATAGTCTAATTTGTTTACACGACCTCGCCTCGAGAATCCCTGCTCCCTACGTAGTGCATTTTTAAAGTTAAGTAAATGTTAAAATTAAATTAAATTAGTTAAAAAATGTTTACAGTATTTTCAGTAGAGTATTGTGGCTTAATCCCAAATGGCACTTGTGGTTGATAAACAGTGCTAGGCTGCGTGTGCCAGTGTATAGTGCACTATGTAGGAAGTAAGCTGTTGAAGATGAGCCCTTGTGTTCGCGTCACATTAATTTAACAAACTTGATTTTCTTTGTACATGTATCCGCACCCTTTTAATAATAATAATTATCATTATTATGAAAATAATACATTATATAGACAAATTGTCCATACACAGATTTTTAATGTCTCTGAATAAGACGTCAGCTAGGATAAGTAATTGATCGAGGCAAAAATGAAAATAAATACACGCTCCAATAGATTCTTTTTTAAATTATATCAGTCCTGAAATGCATAATTTCAGCCTATAATACTTTATCTGAACACTCTGAGGAGGAGAGACGGAGAAGGACCCCTGCACACTGGGGGCGGGCCTACAGAGTGGCGCGGACTTCAGACCGGAGCCCTGCAGCAGACCCGAGAGCTCGTAGCTGAATACAAACCAGGATTAAACACAGAGATCCACAGACTTTATCTCCAGTCTTGTTTCCGCTCCCGGCCTGGGCCGCTCGGCTATCGCATGATGGTGGATTAAAGCGGTCGATGTGAAGTGAGACCCGTTTAAAAGGTAGCTAGCTGTAATGTTTGTGTGTGTTTCTGCTGAAGTCGGTTTAACGCAGGCGCTTCACCAGTGTTAAGCGTTAGCCGCTAGACTGCACAACACGGTGTGTCTCTGTAGTAAAAAAAAATCATTATCTCAGCACTGTGTGAGAGCCACAAACCGACTCTGAACACTCTTTAAAAACTGAGATAAATGCGCGGCTACAGTTGTTTTTCTTCGATTGTGCCTTTAGCCCTGTGGCTAATGTTAGCCAGCCAGCTACATACTCACATGTTATGTTTTTCCTCAAACATTTGTCTTATTCACGGAGAAAAGAGATTTAATAGAGTGAAATATATTCGCCTGTTTCCTACCGCTCCAGCGAAGTCTTTACGGATAGCTGGTACTTGTTTGGATGGTCTCAAACCCAACTTAATGGCTGCATAAGGAGCGTTGCCTCTTTCCCAGCCCGTCCCTCTAGAGCTGAGAGTGAAGCTAACGCAGTAAACCCCATGTATCTATAAGATTATAAACACACCCCGCACCTCCCCAGTGTAAGATCCTGAAATGACATCACACAAAATGTATTTTAAACACGGGTAAACCTATTTATCAATGATCATATTTATATTAATGTTTGTGTTTTGTTTTTTTCTTTTAAAACGTTTACAGAAATCCGTATATTTCAGAAATACATCTTGATAGAGAAACCAAAACATACCTCCTCAATTTTCTACACTGATTGTCTATTTTATCCTGTCCATTTACAATGTTTGTGCACTATGTTGCTCCAAAATGACCAACAGTTTTTGTTCTGTATACTTTAATAGCTAAAGATTACCTCCAAAATGCGGGTATATGTTGGGTGGTGGATTGACACAGACGTGTTGCGTTGGTACGAGTGGATCAGACACAACAGTGCTGCTGGTGTTTTTAAAAATCACTGTCCTAGACGTACTGGTCCAAATGTAAAGTCATAGAAAGTAGGTCACAGGACACGATTTGCTGGATATATTTGATTTGTGGCCACGTAAATGTACCGTTTTATTTTACATACACATAATAAAATTTTGTTTTCTATTTCTGCTCTGTCCTCTCGTTTTTCAGTCCTGTCCCCCGAAAAACTGTGACTATGAGGTTAATGCTAGGTTTGTTCTAGCCTATATTATTTCACCTGCCACAGAATCTTTGGAGATGTAGGCTGTGCTAGCTGGAGTTATGGCCCTCTTTGACTACAGCAGACACCCTGCAAATTCACTTGAACTTTCTTACATACCTATTTTCTGAATACTTTAACTCCATCTAAACAATGTGTACATATTTTTCACATGACATTGTAAAGCAACCTTGGGATTGTGAAATGTGTTATATAGGTGTAACCTATTATTGTTATCATTATTATTATTTTATTATGACTCAGTACTCTATTGCTAATAGCGATTTGCCACTGCATGATACCTACTTGGCTATGCATTTTTGCTTTTCCATTAGGCACCTGGTCCCTCAAACCAGGTTATTTATTAATTTATGTTTTAAAATGTATTTTTTCTTTCTTTCTTTATTTTAAGTACCTGCTTGCTTGTACTTCCAAGGAATCTAAACGTGAGTGACGTGTAAACCTTGTAAACCTTGTAGAGCATTGATTGGACAGAGAGGCACAGCAATTACGACAAAATGTAGACATAAATATCCAAGCTACTGTAGAGATCACATTTGTTTTTACCTGACTCTCAACTGCAGCTCATAAACTTACACATGGTCTTTTGAAGAAGGTGGTACAAACACCTGTTGGATTGGTGGTTGACAAAAAACTCGAGCGAGAGCTAGACGAAGGTGAGAAGAAATGAAAAATGGTTTTGTCTGAACTGATGTGCAGCTAAGCTGTATTCTGTCCCAAAACACAAAAATGTGTGAATACACAGTATGTTACCAACATTTTAAATTTCCTTCATCATTTTTGTGATTTCCGAAGCACATAGTTCAAATTGGTGATGTTTTGTAATGTCACCAGCTACCATGTATTGTTTTTGTGTCTTCTAGATGGAGGATATGGAGGTGGATGTACAGCTAGCAGCAGGAGGGTTCGCTGTTGGCTCAGTAGGGGTGGAGGTGCCCATAATCATTCCTGACTCTGGGAGCAGCACAGAAGTGGAGGATGAAGGGGAAAGTGATAGGAGGCCTGAAGGAGGAGGCATTGGTCCAGCTGACAGGCCACGACTTGCAGCGACTCAGGTTGTCAGGAGAAGACGGCGAGCTAGGTATGGAAGGAAATTACACAGCTGAACCGCTGGTTGCTGTGGGGATAAGCACCATTGAGGAGGACATGGTACTAAACATATTGAAAGAGGGGACATTTATTTAATTTATTTGTTAAATTTTTATTTTATATATTTATGCAGTGTAATGTTGTCCATTTTGCTAACGTTAACGCACAGTACCAGATATATAATAAATAACTAATATATTTGTGTAGCAGCTGTACATACAGATCCATTATTATTGTCTCAGCCTTTCCCTGGGAAATAAGGAGGCCTGGACAAGCTGATATTTGTGTGATCCCCATTGTGTCTGGAACTTTTTGTACAGACCAGGCCTGAGGTTCCAGTATTCCACTCAGACTACACTTCTGAACAGAGGCCCTTTGGATTTCCTGCTCAGGGTGTCAGCAGGAAGTGACACAGAACCAATCTCGGGCAGCACAGAGGAGGCGAGTGACTCTGAAGAGGAGGGAAACAATGGACAGAGCACAGATTCAAGATCTAATGCAGAACCTGTCCCTGTGCCTAATAGCAGCCAGCCAACTCCAGTGGTGGTACCTCCAGTTCAGGAGTCTAGTGCTACAGGTGCCCCATTTTTCAAATTATGCTTTTTATGCTGAAAATAATACAGAATTGTGTGTTATTTTTAAATTAAATTATGTGGTCATGTCTTGCATTGACTTGCCCAAGTCTTTTATGTAATAAAAAAAGTGTCTATGATCCTGGTGTCTTTTGCCCAGATCCTACTGTTGCTGCTCAGGTTAATAGGGCCGAACCTCTACTGCAGTCTCAAGCTCAGGTATACACACACTTTTTTTTTGTGTCTAATTTAATGTAATGATTCATGAATTAATTTATTCATACTTTAGGTATAGGTATTTTAATATAAATTATCCTCCTGGTTGAGGATTTACTCTGAAGTTTTCTTATGTTTATTGTAATGTTCAAATAATTTTTGTGCAGACTGTGCCAGCAGAGACTTCTGGTACCTCTGCAACTGCTGTCCACTCAGATACTGTTGATGACGGTGAGGAAGGAGAGGGTGAGACCTGCTCTATATGTTTTGAACCATGGACCACTTCAGGGGAGCATCGCCTTGCCACTCTGCGGTGTGGCCACCTGTTCGGCTTTACATGTATTGACCGGTGGCTGAAGGGCCAGGGAGCTAAATGTCCACAGGTCAGTTTTCCTTAGATACATAATAGAACTAATATTAGGTTTGCAGTACACAACATAAATATTACAAACAACCCATGTCTCATAAACTGCCGCAGTGCATTTTGTCCTCTTTATTTCTAAGTAGAGATGGTGAAATCGTATTAGTAATGTGCTTTAACATTGGACTGAAACACCAAAGTAAATATAGGAAAATTTAAAGTTCGTTAAGCAGGCCACTCGTGCTGCACTTTTAAAACTACTCAGTGAATCCCCATAATTTTGTAGTACAGAAAAACAGAGGGAGACAGTTTGGAAATTCCTAGACAGTGAAAAGTCAGTTTAAATTTGAGAAATTCTTTGTCTCTTTTAGTGCAACAAGAAGGCCAAGCGGACGGATATTGTCTTGCTTTATGCACGTAAACTAAGGGCTCTGGACAACACTGAGCAAGAGAGTTTAAAGAGGTATAGTAATACAAATTTTCAAAAGTTCAATGTTCTGTTTTTTTTCCCCTGACTTGAGTCAGAAAATCATGATGTGGTTTGCTTGTGTTTGTAAAGATCATTAGAGCAGGAGCAGAGCTTGCGGAGGAGAGCAGAGTTGGAATCTGCTCAGTGTCGTCTACAGTTACAAGTAGTAACAGATGAATGTGGGAAACTCCGGAAAGAGGTTCAGGTACAAGAACTGCGCACACACACCTCTTGCCATATCTTTTTGTTTTACTTTTGGAGGGAAAAAAACAAACAAACAACCAATCAGCCATAATAATATTACCAATTTAAAAACTTTATGAAAAACTAATGGCTTCTCAGTAAACATGGTGCTTGTAAAATGTTATATATAATCACTGTAAATACAAAAAAAATATATAAAACAAATAAGAAATTTAAGAGATTTTTTCCGATCACTATTTATTAACCGGTAAAACTAGGTAATGGATGATAACCTCAAATAATACGGACTGCCACGAGGAGAGATTTGGAAAATTTAAACCAACACATTCACACACAGAATATCACACTTACTGGAGTAATGCTATTGTGTTTAATTCTAATGTTTGGTGTTATTTATTGTTTGCTTGTCTTTAACAAACACTTACTAATATATATATATATATATATATATATATATATATATATATATATATATAAACACATAACACTCATTTTCTGTACAGGAGCTGAGGAGGTTGATGGCTCAGACTGCATCAAGCTCATCTCATTCCCAGATCACTCCGTCTTCATTGTCTCAGACACAGGAGTCATCCAGCACAGGACATTATGTCTTTGCAAAAGCTGTTCTTGTGTCGCAAGCTGGTGGCTGTCGTGTACTAGCTTACTGTGAGCCCATCAGCTGTCTGTTGGCCTCTCAACCCTCCCCTCATTCCACCCTGGTCCCTGGTGAGCATTTGAAGAAACCTGTATTATTTTTGTGGCAGCCTATAGTACTTTCTTTCATTCATTCATTCATTCATTGTCTGTAACCGCTTATTCAGTTAGGGATAGGGCGCAAGGGGAGAACACACCCTGGAGGAGGTGCCAGTCCTTCACAGGGCGACACACATTCACTCACACCTAAGGAAACTTTTTGACTCGCTAATCCACCTACCAACATGAGTTTTTTGGACTGTGGGAGGATATTGTATTTTTTTAATTTTCATATTAATTAATTGATTATCATTCAAGCATTTATATACAGATTTTCTGACCTTGCTCATTTTCACTCTGTTTCTCTCCCTCTTTTTGTCTCTCTGCATATTTGCAGGGTATGGAGTAAAAAAGATAAGTGCTGTCAATCTGAAAGCCAGTCATTATGTTCCTATACACATTAAACAGATCAGAGGTCTTGCTTTCAACAAACAGCAAGATAGCCTGCTGCTTTCTGCAGCTCTTGACAATACTGTCAAACTCACAAGGTATTATGTTATTTTTGCTGTATACAGTATTTTGCATCTTTATAAACACCCACATGCACAGCTTTAAATTTTCCTGCTTTTACACCATTGTTATGAAGGACTTTGTAATTAAATAATGATGTATAGAACGTTTATGAATAGAAAACAAAACAAATTCATGGACAAATTACTACAGTTGTTATTATTAATTAATTGTAGTCTTATTAAGAATTTTAGGTGTCCTTATTTTTATTCTATTTTTTTCCTCCCCCCCCTTCCACCCTCCCTTAAGTTTATGGACCAACACTGTGGTTCAGGCTTACAACACGGGTAAACCTGTTTGGAGCTGCAGTTGGTGTCACGACAACAACAATTACATCTATGCTGGCCTGAGCAATGGCTCTGTGCTGGTGTATGACACGCGGGACACTAGCACTCATGTGCAGGAGCTTGCACCTCTCCGCTCCAGGTACCTCCAACAAAAATGTCAGAGACTAGGGACGTCATGGAATTGTCATTGAAATGTCACTGATAATGATGGAACTGCAAGATCTAGTCTGTAAATAGTTCTTTCACAGTAATTCCCAGCATTTGTCATAGAACTGTATGGTTACTTCACTCAATTGTCTCAGAAATAAGATTGAAAACAACCTGATATGTTTTGTGTCAACTCAACCTATAGAGAATTCCCTTATTACATTTTAAACAATGGGAATATTTGTGTATAGTCAATTCAATAGTTTTTACCTACAGCATATTTAATGCTCTTAATTTAATTAATGAATCTTAATATTCACATGTATTAGCCAGAGGATTCATCATATAACATTGAAGAGGCATCATAGATTTCTCTCAAACCTTGAATGTCTTAGTTGTCTCAACTTAAGCTTGTTGTTTTCTTTGCAGTTGTCCGGTTGTATCCCTGTCCTACCTCCCCCGTGCAGCATCCAGTCTGTTCCCTTGTGGGGGCCTCATTGCTGGTTCTCTTGAAGGGGGATGTTTCTGGGAGCATGTGGATGGCACCACCTACAGACCTCATGTTTTGCCTTTAGAATCTGGGGGCTGCACAGATATACAAGTGGAACCAGAGAGCAGACACTGTCTGGTCACATATAGACCTGGTGAGTTATTACCAAGAGGCAGAGAATATGTTTGTTTGTATATAAAATGTTGAAAACACAGTAGTTGGGTAGAATGTATTTGAAATGTGTAGCTTTTCGTAGTTAACCTAAGTAGAATATTACTAGCATTTGGTTGTCTACCAGATCTCAAAAACAGTTATGTTAAAGCACATGTGCTCAAAATTTGCACCATTCCATCCTATAAAATATCATACATGACTGGTAAAACATAGTCTACTGTTGTAGGTATACAAGTATTGATTCTTCAGTTACATTTTTAACCACTTTGGGGCATTAAATCGCTATAAATCAGGATTGGGTTTTTCTGGTGAATTTCACATAAACTCAACTTTATTTATAGAGCACTTTAAAAAACAACAACAGCTGAAACAAAGTGCTGTACTGACATGTTTATAAAACAAAAACTAACCAATAAGGAGAAATAAGTAACTCAAATAAAATAAAACTAATAACACAAAGCAAAAGTCTCATGCTGTGTTGAAACCCAAGGAATAAAAATGGGTTTTAAGACACGTTTTAAAAATCATTAGTGAGGAAGCCTGCCTTCAAAAAGGTCACACCCATTTTGAAAAGTTTCCCCCCTCCCATATACTAATGTGCCACAAACAGGAAGTTAATATCACCAACCATTCCCAATTTATTAAGGTGTATCCATATAAATGGCCCACCCTGTAAAATGGTAGGTTATTCCACAGTTTCGGCGCAGCAATTGAAAAGGCTCTATCCCCTCTGAGCTTACATTTTGACCTCGGCACCTCCATTATACACATTTTAACATCTTTCCTATTCCAACACAGCAAAATCCTTCTATTTATCAGCTAATAATTAAATATCTCTGAGCTTTGAATTGGTTGTATTAGCTCAGGACTGAGGTTGGAAAAAATAAGCCACTAGACAAATCATGACTGTTTGTTTTATTTGATGGATCAGGTCGTGCAAACCCTTCTCTGCGCTGTGTTCTGATGGAGTTAAACCGAAGCCCTCAAACAAACTCCTCTCAAGCACCTGTCTGCTTCTGTGCTCCTGTCCAGACCTTCACTGCTGGCTCTTCCTGTAAATTGCTCACAAAGAACACTGTGTTTAAGAGCCCTGCTGGCAACAGCTCCACGCTTGTGTGTGCAGGAGACGAGGGATCCAATTCAACCATGGTGTGTGGTGTTTTTTCCCCTCTTTCTCTTCCTCATAATGATTAAATGGAAAAAGTGTAATAATTTGCACTGCTGTTTTCTCTCCAGGTGTGGGATGCTGGTAGAGGTGCCTTGCTACAGAAGCTGCCTGCAGATCTTCCTGTATTGGACATATGCCCTTTTGGGATGAACCAGGAACATTACCTAGCCTCTCTCACTGAGAAGATGCTGAAGATCTATAAGTGGGAATGAGCAGTATGGTACTCCCAGAGAGTGTTGTGTGTGTGTGTTTTTTTTATTTTTAATTTTTTTTTTTTTTTTTTTTTCCCCCTCTCTCCTTTCCCTCCTTACTGGAGCTGTCTTAGAAAATAATGGACTCTTTGAGGATGCCGTTACTGATTTGAGGTTTGAAGAAATAGACCTTCTGTCAAAGAGGAACTGATAGAATTTAACTGGCTTTTCATACAAATCATGTTAATCTCTTCAAAGCATTGTTTCTGACTGTGATAAAGGGAGTATAAAAGGAATGGCATGAGACAGTTGTATTTTGAGATATGGCTTGCACTGACAGTTTAACCACTCATTTTCTGGAATACAGCTCCATATTTGTGAGATTTTTAATGGGACGGAGTTGGTGCATTTTTCATCTTTGATATTGTTTAACTATTAGTTGTTTTCTGTTTCATCTTTATACTTGTCACACTACGTCAGTCTTAACATGATTAGTGAATACAAGTGACATGACTTTATATTTTCTCATTGTGTCTGTGTGTTGAGGCAAATATATATATGTAAATATATTTTTAAACAAATGTTTTTTCTGTGGTTGTAATGTTAAATAAATACGTTTATTTCCCTCAATCAGATTAATAGATTTAATTGCTCATTATTTTTATGCACTTCAGTCGTCAATTCATTTTTAATCAATTCTCTTCTCGCTTGGAATCAGGTGCAAGCAGGCATTGAATTACACACTTTCACAATTTGTCTAATGGAAAATTAAATAAAGATGAGTCGAGCCTAGTAGATACCATAATGCAGTGGTAAAAGCACCTAAGTGTCCAGACGTTTGTAGGCTAGAATTGTTTTAAAGTGATTCCATTGTGTGTACACACATTTAGTAGTGCATGCACAACTTTGTTTAACATCTTCAGAAAATTATGAAATGTAATTAGATTTTCTGGATTTGCTACTCAAAAGTGTTCGTAGGTGTGTGTGTGTGTGTGTGTGTTGCCCTGTGAAGGACTGGCGCCCCCTCCAGGGTGTATTCCCGCCTTGCACCCAATGATTCCAGGTAGGCTCTGGACCCACCGCGACCCTGAATTGGATAAGCGCTTACAGATAATGAATGAATGAATGAATGAATGAGATTTTCTGGAGCAGCTGCAAAATGAGCCTTTGTTCACCAGTTCCAATAAGCGTCGTCTAAACCCTCGGTTATAGGGCTATGACCTGATTTCAGAACTATTCAGTACATGTTGAACAAGTTGGCTTCTTATTCGGATTTTGTGTTCCACATTTAAATAGAGTAACATTTATTGTCGCCGCTAGATGGCAACATATGAACATGACTTCCATGCAGTCGAAAATGTCTCAATCTGAAAGTTAGTTTGGAGACATAATATAAAAGACTTAAAATCCTCAAGATATAGAACTGTTACAGTAGATTTTAACTGGCCTTATAAACATGGCCTGTGTCCTGATAGAAACTGCATATTTGGCTTAATTCCTAAGAAATTCTGTTTATTGTCAGGAGTGTCATCAAATCTGAAAGGCACATTACAGATACATATATTTGTTTTTTGTTTTTTGTTTTTGTAATGGCCGTGGGAACATAGCATGCGACTTAAGTATGTGTGGCTAGGGCATCTAACTTCCGAGGTTAGAGTATTAAACTGAGCTTTCTGACTGATCAAACAGATTTTGCTTTCATACATTTCACAAAACATAATATTAACTATGCCAACATGGCTTTCAAATATGTTCCTATTACTAGAATAAATGTATTAAATGAAAACAGTAAAGGATGTGTCAGAGTAAAACTCTGTCATTATTTATTATGCTGAGTCCCTGGTAGGTGTTGTCCAGCTTCCTGAATCAGACTCGTCTATTTCCATTATGCCTAAAACGGCATAAATGTTGGCTATAAGATTTTTATACCCCGAATGCATGGGTCAAACACTGTTGCTTTCAAATTTCAGCACTTGATTTAATTTCATCAGCACTTAATATAATTTATGGATAAATAACTGAACTATGTGTGTGATGCTAATTAAAGTAAAACTAATTTTCTTATAAATGTGTAGTGCTAACCAATACAATAGACATAATACAGTTATTACACGTGGTTATATTTGGATTTGTTTTAATATATCTGAATCTCCAAAGTAAAATTTCTTCATTTGCAGAATTATTTTATAGTCTTTCATATTGTGCCTTCAATATGCCTTTTGGAAATTTTAATAAAACAAAGAGATAATTTCCTAGGAAATAAGTCAAGTGCAATTTCCCCACACATTCTATCACATGTTATGTTTATAGGGCCATTAAACATTCATTCGTTCATTCTCTGTAACCCTTATCCAGTTCAGGGTCGCGGTGGGTCCAGAGCCTACCCGGAATCATTGGGCGCAAGGCGGGAATACACCCTGGAGAGGGCGCCATTAAACATTCCACTGTAAAATGTCTTAATCTTCAGGATTTTGATAGACTTTGATATTATGTCTCCAAACTGACTTTCTGATTGTTGAGACATTTGGACAATGAAGATGCAAGTACTTAGGTATTAAGCCAAACGTACAGATTTTCACGGTTTGGAAGTCATGTTCTTATGTTTCCATCTAGTGGCGACAGAATGCATTAACTACTCTGGTTAAGGTGGAAAAGAAAATCCGAATAAGAAGCCAACACAAGCGTGGTTAATGTTCATTGTTCTGCTTCCAAATATTGGAAGAACTGTTTTGAAATATACGATAAAACTTTTCAGATCAGTAGGTCATGCTGCAGCAAAAGGGACAGACTCCATATTGATATAATTGATGTAGCTCAGGTGAAATATTCATACATTTTCGGTCATGGGGTATAATTGTCTGTGTATGTAGTAGATAGAGCAAGTCAAGTGGGAGTCGAGCTGATCGCGCACTACGTGGCCTGTGTGTGTGTGTCTCGCTAATACACGTATACGCGCGCACACACACTTCCCTACGCTGTCTGTAGTCCGGCTGCCGTAGCTGACTATCGTTAGCTGAATTGACGAAAGATGGCGGCGTGTGGACGTGTGCAGCTTCCCTTGCTCTTCGTGGCCCTCTCAGCTCTTATCTGCTCTACCGAGGGAGCGAAGTCCCAGGGTGGCGTAAACGACAATGTGGCGGACACCGGAGAAATTATTAAAAGTGGGGGAGCGGCGCTGCAGGACGGGCGGCTGGCAGCGGCCTCTCAGCCCCGGCGCGGCGGCGGCGTCGGTGGTGGGGGCGGCGGAGGAGGAGGATGGAGACTGTCGGAGGAGCAGGCCTGCCGGGAGGACATCACCCGACTGTGCCCCAAACACTCATGGAGCAACAACCTGGCAGTGCTGGAGTGCCTGCAGGACCGCAAAGAGGTAAGAAAAAACGCCACGGCGAGAGAGACTGGGGGAATGGAGGCGGTGGACTCTCAGACCGGGGAGTGCCGTGGAAATGAACGGGCAAGGGTGTGAGTCTGAAATAGGCTTATTATTCAAATAGTTCCGCTTCACCTTGAACAGCACCACACCTCACCACTGTTTACACTGGCGTTTGATGTGGAAATACTCGATTTTATAAGCTAACGTAATGTTCATAATTAACGCAAACAGAAGAACAATGTGGGCTAATGTTAGTGTTTTGGTGCTAGTCTGCTGGAAGGAGAGAGCTCAGTGGTTCCAGTATGAATCACATCTGAAGTGTGTGTATATAAATGCAGCATACCTAATATTATCGTCTTTGTTCTCTGAGTAGTTTTAACTACAATGCCCGTTGTGATTGCACTAGAGTCGTTGACGGTAATGTTATTTCTGTTGGTTGTTTATAGTGCCTCTTTTGTGTGAGGAAGTTAAGGGCTACCGTCAGTGTCGGTGTCCATGAGTCCTGCTGAAGATAACGCAGTCAACACGAGATAATCGAAACAACCCTGTGTAGCGTTTCAAGGCTGATATTGACTTTGGAAGTCCCTGTTTGGCGTTGCCTGTGTTAGTATATTCATGTGTGTGAAGCGTGTAGCTGTTGGGTTATAGCCCGGAGACTCAGTCCAAATACCTTTAGCGTGCTAAAGCTAAATGTTAGCTAGCACCGCGAAACCACTTCCTGGCTAATGTTCTCGTTAGAAAAAGGCACAGCGATATGTTTAATGTGTTAAGGCTAGTCCAGACCCACAATTAACCTGGCTAGGACCAGGCCTGCTGCAGCTCTGACTCAGAACTGACCACTGGATCCTGCAGCTTTAGCTACAGATGGTAGCACTGCGGTTCCCCATGACGAGAATTAACCACAAGAAGTGTTTGTATTCTTTCAGGAGGAAGTCAAGCGTCTTGATCGAGGGTAACCTTTTAGTTTTGTTTTCCTTTTGCACTAGTATTTTTTTCACTGGACTCGACTGCCGCGTTGGCAGTGGAAATCAGAGCCTCTCTTGTCATTGTGTCTGACTTCTGAAACGCTAAGGATATTCAGCTCGTCAGTAACTTCATTAGTCCAGCCCAGTCCGCACCGTACTCTGATGATTTGGTGTTTAGAGCTTCTTCAAAGCACCAAAGTGTAAAAATAATAAATACATTAAAAAAAATAAAAAGAGCATGCATCTCTCTCTCTCTCTCTCTCTCTCTCTCTCTCTCTCTCTCTCTCTCTCTCTCTCTTTCTCTCACCAAAGTTCAGATGCTCAACACGACCATTTTCGTCAAACTGGGCCGTTGTTATTTCTAATACAAGGGGTGATTTCTATTATTTTTCCAAAAGTCTAATTCACTTTTCCTCCCTGATATCAGCCTGTTTTTCTACAGGGAGGCAAAAATTGTTTTCATCAAATGATGTGGGTAAGCACAAGGCGACATGATCTTGACACTACACTGTAATCTGTCCCTGTGAGTGTGATTCATCCGAACGGGAACATCACGGTGATCGTTTCATTGACTACAATGCGTCCGGGATGAGAATTAATAAACTTTATGAAGTGCACCCAGCTGCTGAATTGTGAAGGCCTACTTTTTGTGTCAAATATTTCATTGATGAATGTTGTGATAATACCTTTACAAGTTGTCCAGTCAGTTTTATATATTGTTTTCACGTGTGGCAATATAAAGATCTTAGTGACAGACATTTAAACCTACCTGTTTGAAAGTCATTCAGTAGATGTTGTCAGGATAATCTTACAAATCATTTGCTTCTGAAGTTCCCAGAATATAAACGAATCCTTCCTGATTTGAATGTGCTATTTTTGGGCTAGATGTTCATCTGTATCTGTTTTTCTTTCAAATGGGAAGTCTGTGAGCCAGTGAATGTTAAACCACTGTGTTAACTCCTACTGTTACCCACATTGTGTGTGTTTGTATGGTGTCCTGTTAATGTCTGCAACTGTAGAGAATCAGTTTGTGTTGCTGGAGAATTTTCTCCATTAAAAAAAATAATAATAATAATTATATAACACACACTGCTTTTTTGTTTTAGCATGCGTGTGTTGTCCTGTTGGGACTTAAATCAGTCAGTCATTTTTCTAGAACTGGGATGAGTTACTGCTACCCATGTGTAGTTGGATTGTGAAGCTTCATTCACTGTCTTCTCCTGCCTGAGATGGTCATTTTGTTCTTGTTTGCCGTGCTTTCGAAGATGGAGCTCAGCAATCTATAAAAAGAAGGGGGTTGTCTTGATGAGAGGCTTTGGCACACGCTGAGGGAGTTACTGAAAAGTGTTTGATGTTGGCAGGGTTGTGGAAAGCGAGTGAAACATTTTGGGAGACATCTTTTCTAAAATGGAATTGATTTGCATTCTTTTTGATGCTCAGGCCAGTTTGGAAAACTGTAGAGACTTGGTCTCAACTTGTTGCTCATATGTCACATGTCATGAGGTCACTCAGTATTTTAGGTTTTATAAGCCTTCTGACCCATTGCCCTACTTTTACCCATAACACTGATTACGGGTTTCAAAACAAAGTTAAATTTTAACAGAGAAATGCAGCAAGTCTGTAATTACTGAAGTAAACCAGCTGTAGGTGTTACATTAAAATGTTGTACCTTATTGGTTGTGGGGTTTCTGAGGGTTTATTTATTTATCTCCCATGTTGCCAAATATCAAGTATAGGGCTTGATTGATAGATTCTTGTTAAAGTGGCAGAAATTGTTTTGCTGTGTCTTCCATAACTTATGCTGGAATGAGTTGAAATTGGCAGAATGTAAATGGGGTCAAAACAAGTTGCTCTGTCTTTTGATAGGATTTGTGTGCTGTTTTTAGCAGCAAGGCACTACTCATCAAGGCCTTTACTCCAGTCTTGCTGCTTGTGTCTTCCTCTTGGTGCCTTTGTGGAGTGTTTTTGTTGATCCTCAGCTGTTTAGAGAACTGTCATGTGTTAGGATAGAGGTCTTGATCGTAAGAGGAGCTTGGTGTTGTGTGAGATCACTCTGGTGCCAGGGGTCTAAGACTAGATTTCCCACAGCTGTATTTAGCCAAGGCTGCACACTTTAGCTGCTAGATTCAATTTAAGCTCTAGATTCAGTTTAGCACCTGCTTTTGGTTTAAGGATTTTTGACTGTTTGTTTTGTCTTTTTTTGATTGATCTTGTGGAACAGAGTCATGTGCATTATTTGTGAATGTGCCACCATGTCGGACATGTAAGGGTGTTGTTTGTTGACTGTTGAACCTGGAATTGGCTTAAGCTAAGTAATCTGACTTCATGATTTCCTAGTACGTCATCAGATGAGATACTACCTGTATGCCCATTGTATGCATATTATAGGCAAATAATATTTTGTCTCATAGTTTCATAAATTAAAAATATTTTATGTTTAATAATCAATAATATAAAGTTTAATTATATAAATTCCTAACAAAATGATGTATTGAGGAAAATCATTAGACATCACTGCATGCTCAGTGCCCATCTCATGGTGCAGTTTTAAACTTTGTTCAATCCTTAACCGATTATGCAAACCTTAAAGGGCTCTGGTTAAACAATAAACTCTTGAGCTGCTTGTAACTGAATTAATTTTAGCTCTTAGAAATTTCAACATTGCTGGCATTTCTCCAGGTCTCAGCCTTCCTTTGTAATCTACTGAGTGTTGAGCTCTCTTTGAGCCATGCCAGCTCTCATCCTACTTTCCTCCATGCTAGGAAATCGTAGGGTGTTGGAGAATTTGCTGAAGGGTGTCTGGTGTTCGCTCTTGCTCTGATTATACATCAGCTTCTTCAATCTAAATCCTTACATTAACACTGGGGTTTTATGAAAGACTTGTTCATATCTGCATTTTTAGTTCTGAAGATAATCTCAGACAATGTCTTTTTTTCAGACAATTTTTAGGTAATGACAGCTTTAAAAAAAAAAAAAAAAAAGTGGAATCAAAACACATTTGAACAGATTTCAGTTTCTTTTTTTATTTTATTTATTTTTTTGTCGCATTACATTGGTGCTTAAGGTTTTTTTTTTTAATATTTCTGCATAGATTTGACTTAAATCTTGTTAGATTTTCAATAGTTCCTATCTGAAAACGGCTTTGGATTATTCCATAGTAGCTCACCCATGCATTCTTGCGTTGGTGAGGAAGATCAACATGTGCAAAGCTGACCGTGTGAAATATATTATTATTTGGAATGGAGGAAACTATTTATTCACACTTTTTATTTTATTATTATTTTTTTTATTTATTCGCAAGCTATTTATTCATGTACATGATACAGAATTTGGACCTTTATGAGCATCATTATATTTATGCAGTTTGGGGGGGGGGGGTATTTTTAACATTTTAAATGTTTGAGCAGTTAACTTATCTATCCAAGCTACCATGCTTTGCAAAGTTAAAGGAAAACTGTTCCCAGTATGAAGACAGAAACAGGAGCACAGTTATACCACACACTGTTTAAAAAGAATGAACATTGGGCATTTTAAGACTAGAAAGAAGCATGTGAAATAGGAATTGGGCATGTGCAAACCGACAATGCTTCAGACTCTGATCAGAAGGAAATGTCTGTCTGTTTCATCTAAAGCACTTTCATTTTTGAATTTAAAGGAACTGGAGGATTGGTGTTTTACTGTGCAGCACTCACTCGTCCCTTGAGTGTGAAAACCAGGGTATAAATTGAAATCTTAAAGAATACTAAAAACATAAAGTGATATTGCTGGGTCTTTGGCAAAAAACGCCTCCAAAGAGGACACAAGCCTTCATACAGACATGAACAATGTAGAATTGATGAAGAACTCATGAGAAAGCTCTTCCCAATTTTTACAAGTTTTATTTTCTCATAAATCAGTGACAGGCACTTGAAGGTCATATACAATGCTTTATTTTGGTTTTATTTTGGTGTGGTCAAACAACATGTCTGTGTTACATATGAAGAAACAGCTCGGATTTGGGCCTCTGCTGTGTGAATCTAGCAAAACTCCTCTAAAATCTTATGTGCTGATACTGTGTTGTTATTCTGTGTAACCAAATTTGGTCTCTCTTTATCCTCTAGGATACTGAAATTTCAGCTGATTGCAACCATGTAAGTACCTGCTTGTCAGTACTTTCTACCTGTCAGTGTGTTCCATAATAACTCATACCTATTGAAGTGGACTCAGTGCATTATTTTGGCAGTTTCTAATGAAAGGTCCCTTAGTTCTGTGTTGATTATTATTTTTTTTTCTCTAAACTTGAATATTTCTTTCAGTTATTCTTAGATGATGCAGGCTTGTTTGTTAGTAGCCTCATAGTACCCTTGAACCTTGCTAGCAAAGGTGCATCTTGTTGGTATGCATGAACTGTTCATTTAATGCATTTAAATGCTGTTACTTTTAGCTACTGTGGAACTATAAACTAAATCTGACAAAAGACCCAAAGTTTGAGTCTGTGGCTGTGGAGGTGTGCAAGAGCTCCATCAGTGAGGTGAGTACCCTTATATCTGTCTTTAAAGTATGAGTGGTTCATATGCTATCATTATTTTGTAATTATTATTTTTATAGTATATTTATTATTTTTATATAATGTAGGGTATCAGTAAAATCTAAATTGGGGAGGTTTAATATTATGTTTTTGCCATGTTGCCCACCTTTTACTTTGTTTCTAGGAACAATATAATTTTTATTTAAATGATCTTAGTCAACAAGAATTAAGGTATCCCTTCCTTATAGATTAAGGAGTGTGCAGCAGAAGAGCGGGGGAAAGGATATTTGGTGTCATGTTTGGTGGATCACCGTGTTAACATTACAGAATACCAATGCAGTCAGTACATCACAAAGATGACCAGCATAATATTCAGCAACTACCGCTTTATTTGTGGCTTCATGGAGAAATGCATGGATGACATTAACACCCTGCGCTGTGGAAGCGTTAACATTGGCGAGAAGGTGAGTCTAAAACCTGAGGATTGACTTTGTCAGACATAGATTAATCATAGTGCACAAGTAATACTGTTCAATTGAAGAGTGTGAGAATCAAATCTTCTGTGTGAAATAGATCATGATTTAAACAGAGGGAATGAATATGGCCCACCCAAGTGTAGAAACAAGATTCTAAATGGATTTGTCTGTCTCTTGGCCTCATGTGGCCTTCATCCTCCCCCACACACAAGTCTTTCTTTCTACTTCTCTCTTTCTTTCTACTTCTTTCTTTCTACTTTTCTTCTACTTCTCTCTCGTGAGCATAGTTTACCCATGATTTTTTCATTCAGTCAGTGTTAGAAAGTAGAAAGATGTTGTCCAGGATTATTTGCAGCTTTCCAGTGCTTGAAAGCTATCAAATTATTGCTACCTTGAAATATTTGTATTCTCTGTAAGTTTATCAAAATTTGGGTTGCCCCCTCAGGCAATTTAAAAATGTTAATGCTGTCAGTTATCATCAATAATAATCTATCTCTCTCTCAGGATTTGCACTCTCAGGGTGAGGTGGTAGCTTGTCTAGAGAAAGGTCTGGTGAGTGAAGTGGAGGAACAACCAGGACATTATACAATTAGAGAAGAGTGTAAAAAGGCCATCATGCGTGTGGCTGAGCTTTCTTCAGATGACTTTCACCTGGACAGACACCTCTACTTTGCCTGCAGAGATGACAGAGAGCGCTTCTGTGAAAACGTATGTTCTTGTGATTTCACACATTAATTTTTTTTATTAACATCTTCAAATGCTTTAAACAGAGGGTACAGATTTATCTTATTGTCCTTTCTTATTTAGACTGCAGCAGGAGAGGGACGGGTCTACAAATGTCTGTTCAACCATAAGTTTGAAGACACTATGTCTGGAAAGGTATTTACTTTTTTTTTTTGTGTCGTTTGTTTTGTATTGTTGGGTATTGATATTTATTTATTTATTGAGATACAATATGCACTTTTCTTTGTAAATTTGGTCCACAGTGTAGAGAAGCCCTCTCCACCAGACAGAAGCTGATAGCCCAGGACTATAAGGTCAGCTACTCACTGGCCAAGGCCTGTAAACAGGATCTGCGCAAATACCGGTGCAGTGTAGACACAACACTGCCCCGAGCAAGAGAGGCCAAACTTTCCTACCTGCTTCTGTGCTTGGAGTCTGCTGTGCACAGAGGTAGGGTGGCAAACTTTGCATTGTATTTCCTACATGATTTATTTTTTTCTTTATATAAATGTAGTAAATGTAAAAAAATAAAAATAAAAAGAATGTGCACATACAAAGATAGCTTGACATTTTTGTTTCGGTCTTGAGATTTGGAAATAATAATGCTCAAACTGGGAAATGTTTAAATTACATTTTTGATATTATTATAACTGATTTAAAGTACATTTAAAGGAATACAATGTAAGAATTGGCTTTTGTCTCCTGAGCACTCCCCTACATGCTGCTGGGTGCATTTCACATTTACAGTAATGTCGTGAAATCAAGTCTCATGCACACCCCTCTCTTGCACACTAACTTAAACACAACCAACTCACTTGTGCGCGTGCACACACACTCCCTGAGCACACACACTCCCTGAGCACACATCTCTCTGTCTCTCTACTCGCTCATCGAGTGATGTTTACGAAAGTAGTGAATGGCTCTGGGGCTCCAGCTGACTTTGAGCCGGGGAATGTGTATAATTGAATAAAATAATGTTTACCATATGATAAAACCCATATGTGGCTTATAATACACACTGGACTGTGTTATTACAATCATAAAGTGTAACTTTGGTGGTACACTAGCCGTTGTAACCACAGCAATCAACAGTACAGCACTTGTTACCAGAATCAATGTCCAATGTTCTGAATACCGAGCAAAATTTTTCTTGTATCTCGGGAACCATCCACCCGTGAGCTATGTGCCGTTAAATGTTACCCGTTTCTTGCGAGAATCCTCCGCCCCCTCATTCAGAAGTTGCTTAGTGCAGTAAAGAGGACCCGGCGTAGCCGCCACAGAGGCTCTATTCACCCTATTACAGCTCTGTGGAACATTACAATAATTTTAATTACAGTAATTTTAAGGTAAAAATGCAGGATAAACAAGAAATGTTCTGGTGTTTACACGTTAGGGATAAACAGTTTGCGACTGTGAAAATGGAACATGCTTGACATGGAGATGAGAACATGCTTGACACACAATCTCCTGTCATATGCTGCATGTGTGAAAGGAACACTCTTAAGTCTCTCTCTCTCTCTCAGGGCGCACAGTCAGTGGTGAGTGCCAGGGTGAAATGTTGGATTACAGGCGCATGCTGATGGAGGATTATTCCCTGAGCCCTGAGATTGTGCTACACTGCCGGGGGGAGATTGACACACACTGCTCTGGTCTACACCATAAGGGCCGAACACTCCACTGTCTCATGAGAGTTTCCAGGGACAAAGGCATAATGGACAACATGTGCCAAAAAGCTGTAAGTGTAGTTCAGATCTGTGTATGCTTCCTTTAAGAGTAACTTGTTATTATTTTCCATTATTTGAAAGTGGACTGTGCTAGGGGCAATCGTTCTAAGGAGTTAAGGTTTAGATGTGAGACAAAGCATTGAGTTTTGTATCTTGTTCAAAACATTTGTGAGGAAAAACTACCAATTAAATGTTAATGTATGTAATGTAATAATGCATTATGTATGTAATAGTTGTAGATGCTTTCAATAAATAACTGTGGTTTTACTAATGTTTCAGCTTCAGACATTGATCCAGGAGACAGATCCTGGGGCAGATTACCGTATTGACCGTGCCTTGAATGAGGCCTGTGAATCAGTCATCCAGACTGCATGTAAACACATCCGCAGTGGAGATCCCATGTGAGTTTTCCTACTCCACCTCGTTCCACAAACAGACATGTGCTAATCTAACTGCTTCTGTTATTTACTCTACCTGAAGAATGTAGTTAGCCAAATTTACCAGAAGTCACAGGATGCATGTTCTTAACGACAGTTTTACTCAGATATGTTCAGTTATGTTAATTTGAACAATATCCCTGTTCATTTTTCATTAACATTTTTTTTTTATTATTATGTGTGTGGATAGGATCCTGTCTTGTTTGATGGAGCACCTCTACACTGATAAGATGGTGGAAGATTGTGAGCACAGGCTGTTGGAGCTGCAGTATTTTATCTCCAGAGACTGGAAGTGTGTATCTGAATCCTTTGTCACTTTTAATACTGTGGTCCTCCATTAAGCAATTGACGCTTTAATGGATTGATATAATACTTCAATTAGTATTGTAATGTTATCAACTTTTGGCCAATATTTCAATGGGAAAGGTTGTAATTTTTAAAAATTATGTTGGTAACCTTGTATAAATTATACATATATTACATATAAATAAATAAACTGAGCATTACTCAAGCTCAATATGTCCCTTTCCTTGATTTCTTAGGCTGGACCCTATCCTGTACAGGAAGTGTCAAAACGATGCTGCACGTATTTGCCATGCTCATGCTTGGAATGAGACCAGTGAGTTCATGCCCCCTGGAGCTGTCTTCTCCTGCTTGTACCGACATGCCTACCGCACTGAGGAACAGGGGCGACGGGTGAGAGCACTTTAACTTAAACGCGCATCATACACAGCAGACTCAGTTATCTGACAGGTGCTTTAGAGACAAACAGAGATACTCTTCTATGAAATGGTAAGTAGTAAAGCTTAGGCCTGTTTTACTCATACAACATGTGTGTGGTGTGAGCAACACACTCCCAGGGAGCTTGCATGGCAGTGCACTGCATCTAGAAAGATATTTGTTACAAGTGGGAAGAATTTTTATTATTTTTTTTTTTATTTTTTTTTTTGTATAAGGCAACTGTACTGTCCCCCAGTCCATCTGCTGTGTGTGAGTGGCTGACATTTTCAGGTTGTAGTCAGTGTTGCCATGCTGTCCTTGACGCACAGAGGCCGTATATGTGTAATCAACTTTTGGAGACTTATTTGCTGTGGCTGTATGTCAGATTATATTTCATATAACACTGTTGATGGACCTCTCTGAGTCTAACCTCAAATTTAACCACAGGATTCCTCTGAACCTCAAAGTGATGGCCTTGTAAGTACAATATTTGTGGTGCGGGTGCTCATGTAGACGTCCACAGGCTAAATTATGCATGCTGTGATGAGCAAAGGGTGAAAATGAAGTCAGTCTTCTGTCTTTACAAATTTTCAAATGTGTATTTATTTGAATTTTGCAAAGACAGAAAAACATATCAATTTAAATGTAGTTTGAGTGTGATTTTGCTGTGGGGAAATAGGGTGATCCTGACTAATCAATAAACAAACATGTTCACTCCTCCTAGTAGTCAAGTATAAAATGTGGGTGATTTTTGGTGTTGTACTGATCAGTTAAAAGAGAAAGTCTGGCGTGTGCGCGCGTACATGCCAGTGTTGGGCTAAAAATTACATTTTGTATCTGCAGTTGTCTCGTGATTGCAAGACAGAAGTTCAGCGAATCCTCCATCAGAGGGCACTGGATGTGAAGCTAGATCCAGACTTGCAGAGGCGCTGTATGACTGACCTGGGCAAGTGGTGTAGTGAAAAAACAGAGCCAGGACAGGTACGTAATAAATAAATACATAGAGGGATATTTGCAACTGGAAAATTCATTCATACAGTACAAGGAAAGCTGTAATGCAGAGAGTGTTTGAATCATTATTTTATATTTTACAATTATTCTCTTGCAGATTATTGATTGGCTATAATTATTGTAATTCATAATGTTAGAAGAAAATATTTCATGGTCTCTATTAATGGATTGTTTACTTTTTTTGGTGTTTAGGGTCATGCTAAAATTTCTCCCTCATGGGTCTCTTATTAATATTACCTTCAGTTATTCTCAAAATCTCAGTAAACTAAAGTGTGTGTCTTTTGCAGGAGTTGGAGTGTCTGCAGGATCATTTGGAGGACCTGGGCTCTGAATGTAGGGATGTTGTGGGTAACCTCACTGAGCTGGAGTCTGAGGTAAGAAGTTCCCAGATGCCTCTTCCTTCCCTCATTATTATTATTTTTTTTTTTTTTTATTATTATTACTGTAATTTTATGAAGCTAAGGTTATGCTGACTGTTGTCTGTGATAGTTATGTTTCTGTGGATTCATGGTTCTTGATGAATTTTGTTTTGATTAAAGTTTATAATAATTTTTTTTTTCAGGACATTCAGATCGAAGCCCTGTTGATCCGAGCTTGTGAACCAGTCATCCAGTCACACTGCCACGTAAGTCGAACTGGCCAGTCACTTCTTAAGCTTTGTTTTGGCTATACTTCTACATCAAAGCCCTTTACCCTTTTCTTTCCTTTTTTTTCTTCTTCCTTCTTTTCTTTATAGGAGGTAGCAGACAATCAGATAGACACTGGAGATCTAATGGAGTGTTTAATACTCAACAAACACCAAAAGGAGATGAATGAAAAGTGTGCAGTTGGAGTGACTCACTTTCAGCTGGTAATACAACAAACAGATTAAAAAATATACAGTAAAATTCCCACATGCAAAATGTATCTGCTCTGGTGGATTTATTTTCTATTTTGAATACAAACAGCCAAGAATGATTTGAAATTTGAAATAACCTAGCCATAAAAGTACGTATCCAACATTTCAAAAATATTTCCAGTGACTTAGTGTTATAAGAGTTGGATATGTTATATCCTTTGTATTGTATGCTTGTTGTATGTGTGATAGTTTGCATCCTCTTCACTCCTTGGTGCTGTCTTTTTCCTTAGATCCAAATGAAAGACTTTCGCTTCTCTTATAAGTTCAAGATGGCCTGCAAGGAGGATGTTCTCAAACTTTGCCCCAACATCAAGAAGAAGTGAGATTGGAGCTTTCAAATTTTATTTTTATATTTAAATCTTGTGTGTGTATCATGAAAACCCATTTCTTAAACAACATTATTCTTCTCTCTCATTTAGGCTGTATTGCTGTCAGTACTTTACCCTTAAATGAAACCATTTTCTGCAGTATGACAGTGTAATGTTTGTGTCTGTAGGGTGGATGTAGTTATCTGTTTGAGCACTACGGTCAGGAATGACACCCTGCAGGAAGTGAAAGACCAGCGTGTCTCGATGAAATGCCGCAGGCAACTCAGAGTGGAAGAGCTGGAGATGGTCAGCTCATTGTCTGATTAGAAATGTTTCTATGGAACATTTTATGGTGTGCAGTAAATGAATGTATTCTAATCATGGTACTCTGTTCTGATGCAGTCAGAGGATATCCGTCTGGACCCTGATCTGTACGAGAGCTGCAGGCAGGACATTAAAGATCACTGTCAGAATGTGTTGTTTGGCAATGCTCAGGTCAGTCTTTGTTAAAGAACACATCAGAATACACTTTATGGAGTTAGGGATGTTTATGTTCATTTAAGCACTGCTTTTGTTTCGTTATTGTCTCTGCTCAGCAGAAATGCGTGGTTTGTGATAAGTAATAAGGGGAATAAATGTTATGACTTCACCACAATTAAGTTATACAATAAAGATAATCAAAACAAATGAACAATACAAAATGTAAAACGTCAGCTTTTGGGGCTATTCTGGTCAGTTAAATTTTAAGTTGTGCTCTACAGTATTTTACTGAAAAAAGGCAGCATTACATTGAGTTGTGAAAGTGTATGGACAAGACACTGCCTTTATTAATAATTCTTTTTGTGGGTGTGCAGGTGATTGAGTGTTTGAAGGAAAGTAAGAAACATTTGACCCAGCGCTGTCACCAGAAAATATTTAAACTTCAGGAGAATGAGATGATAGACCCTGAACTCGACTTTCAGCTCATGAGAGTGTGTAAACAAATGATCAGGGTGAGTAAGAAAAAGTAAAAGACTTTCTTTGCATTTATTTTTGAGTTGCAGTGATTAATTGAAGTCTGCTACATTTGGTTTGCAATGAGATTTTTTTATTATTTGTTTTTGTCATTTGGAATATTCTATAGAATCAATTGAGAAGCTATTACATTTGCTACATTAAACAATTAAATACAGAATAAACGGTGATAGATGCCAATTACTTTTTGATGTCAACATTTTAGAAACTTAATATTGACAGAAATAATATTCTGAGGATCTCTCTCTCTCTCAAATCTCAGCTAATACATTGCAGTACTGGAGGCATGATCAGAAAATAGTACAGTGAATGATGTGATGTTTTGTTTTGTAGCGTTTCTGCTCTGAATCCGATTCTAAGAATATGCTGCAGTGCCTGAAACAGAACAAGAACAGTGAGCTCATGGATCCTAAATGCAAACAAATGATCACCAAAAGACAGATAACCCAGAACACAGGTGAGTCCATGCCTCTGTATGGTAGCATTCAGATGACATTTAAGATATCTTTGCAGCTTTCTTACTGCGAGTTTGTGTGTGCTGCATTTCAGCAGTGCTGTAATCAGAATGCACTCACAAAAGACTGTTAAACTGATTTGCATGTAGTTTAAAGATGTATCTCGGTTTAAAACATAAAAACATGCCTGTGGTCATGGTATGACTAGAGGATCCTCTGAATGTTTCAGTCAGAGTTAACTTTGAGCGCTGTAGCAGAGCAGCAAAATGGAGCTAATTGTGAAACACCTTTTCTATATGCAAAAGCACTGTCAGTGAAACAATTAATCTGTTTTGTCTGAAGGCACGCAGACTCACTCATACTTCACAAAGATAAAATTGTCCCCCCCAACAGCTTTAGTGAACACTTATTTGCTTATTTTGAAATTTGTTTTCCTGTGTCCAGATTATCGACTGAACCCTGTGCTGAGGAAGGCCTGCAAGGCTGACATCCCTAAGTTCTGCCAACCCATTCTGAACAAAGCAAAAGATGACAATGAGTTGGAGGGCCAGGTCATCTCTTGCCTTAAACTTAAATATGCTGACCAGGTCTGTTCCAGTGCTTTCCACTATGCTGGCTTATACACAATAGTTCAGTATTGTACTGGCCTGTAGTACTTGGTTGGTGGTGGTAATTATAACCTTTTCTGAAACTATGTGCAGCGTCTGTCTCCAGACTGTGAGGATCAGATCAGGGTGATTCTGCAGGAATCTGCTTTGGACTATAGACTAGACCCTCAGCTACAGATGCAGTGCACTGAGGAGGTCAGCCCTTAGCTTTTAATCAGCACTGTCTCATTAATGTATCATGTTAATTACACATACACAAACAATTATACAACAAAATGGTATGTGTTTCTTTTTAGATCCCTCGGCTATGTGCAGAAGAGGTAGCTGCACAGGAGCAGACAGGTCAGGTGGAGGAGTGTCTGAAAGTGAATTTACTGAAGATCAAACACGAAGGCTGTAAGAAGGTTTGTGATCATTTATGAAAATCCACTTTTTAAAACATTGTCTTGTGTTTTTTTTTGAGTGTGTATAAATTTGGGATGTGTAGAAACCTTGGCCAATTAACATGCTAAATGGCACTTTGGATTTTTGGCAAAATATTTTGACCAAATAATAGCAAAGGTCTGTATGACTTTAAAAATATTATAAATGATGGTGGTAATTCAGCAAAACAGAAGCAGAAATGTCTCCACCAGCAACAACTACTAGTAATGTCATAAGAAATACCCAACTTTTTTGCATTTTATTTATTATTGATCTCAGCTTAGAATTTTAATTCTTATCACGACTATTAATGTTTGTTCATATGCTTGTAGGAGGTACTAAACATCCTGAAGGAGAGTAAGGCTGATATATTTGTGGATCCAGTGCTACATACAGCTTGTGCTCTGGACATTAAGCATCAGTGTGCTGCTATCCCACCTGGCAGAGGAAGACGTGAGTACATAACAATGTAGAGTACTGCACGTGCCTGAAAATGTATCAGAAAATACTAACTTGGCTCTCTTCCTCAGAGATGTCTTGTTTGATGGAAGCTCTTCAGGATAAGCGTGTGAGACTGCAACCTGAGTGTAAGAAGAGATTACAGGACCGCATTGACATGTGGAGCTATGCTGCCAAGGTACTGTAAACACACTAGGGATGGGCGATTATCCACATTTTTCATACCATCATACAGGCTCAAAACGCAGTATATTGTATTACCGTGTGGGGGGGTATGTGGTCATATCTGTGAGCACAAAATCAAGTACACTTCAGCTTAGCACTGCCCAGTGCACACCATCGTTTGTTGACGATAAAAACCTGTTTCTGAGATAGCAAGTAAGCAATGGTGAATAGCTGGAAAAAACAAATGAAATAAGACAGGGTCTACACTGTTTAGATGCATTGCTGGCCAGCTAACAGGCACTTGTGGTTTAGCACACGACAGCAGATGATTCTCCAGCACAAATCACACACATTTAGAAGATAAAGCCTCATACCTTTTGTGCACAAAGTCGAGTGAAGTGTCTACTGATTTTCAGCTTCACTCCTCTCTTTTAACCCAAACTTAGCACTAAACTCACAACTGCGGTGGACTACTGGGCTTTTTGTTTTTTCCTCTTCTCCCCCACTCGTTTTCAGACTGTGACATCAGTCAATGAGCACCCACAGCACCCCCTGCCTGTGGCTCTCTTAAGTTCACATGAATGAACTCTGACCTTGTACTTAGTCAGACACAGAACAGAAATTTGACACAGCACATGGTCATAATTTTATATACAATCCTCATTTTGAGATGCCATGCACATTTTAAAATACTGCCAAAATCTAACACACACACTCACCTACATACAGACAGTGTAAAAGCAATTCCCTGATTTATTTGGAAAAGATTATTTTTTTTTAAATATGTCTTATGGTTTTGCAATTTTTCAATTAAAGTGGAGTCTTTAAAAACCTGTGCAAGTTTTTTAATAGGTCATTTAAGCCAGTATTCATTTAACTGAATAACACTGGTTATTTGAATGTACATTAGCTTTCATTCATTCTTAGTCTTCTCTTGTTTTAACAATTCTTTCATGTCCCCTAGGTTGCACCAGCAGAAGGCTTTGGAGACCTGGCTACGCAGGTCCTCTCCTCTCCTGCCAAGAGCTATATCTTGACCATGATGGGCATGTGTGTGGTGCTGCTCTTCCTAATGGGCCTGCTGTGTGGTCGCATAACCAAGCGCGTAACCCAGGAACTGAAAGACAGGTAGAGAGGGCTGCCAGGGGCAGGAGAAGGGACTGACCGCTGTCCTCCACTTCTCTTACCCCAATCGTCATGGGGGGGAAAACGCAGGTGTGCTCCTCTCTCAACCCCCACCCATCCCGACTGCTGGTGATGGCATGGTGAAGAGGGGGTATAGACTTTGTGTTCTTTTTCCTGGTACCGACCACGACCATGTTGGGACCTGATTTTATTCTATTCAAACTGTCAATGTTTTTGACTGCCTAACACCTGCTTCATCATCCTTCTGCTTCACTGTGGCTTGTTTGCGTGCGTGCGTGCGTGCGAGTGTGTGTGTTCTGCTAAAGTCCTCTTTGCCACATTGTTTTCTACCTATTGGTGAAGGTCTGTTGCTTTTTTTTTCTTTTCTTTTTAAGCAAAGTGTGTATTTATCATGTGCTTGATGCTTTTGCTGTATTGGATGTTGTAGGAGTTTTTACTAATGTGCTTAAGCTTTGTAGTGCTCATGTGCTCCTTTGTGGTTTGCTGAGGTGATGAGGCAGAAGCAGCAGGTTCATGCTACTAAATTCCAGAAATATTTTGATGTTTCTTTGGGAAGTCACCACATTGGTGGGAATGTTACACCAATTGCAGTATATATCACTGGTGTCATGTTTTTGATTATCCATTTCCATTAACAGAGATTGTTGCTTTCAGTGCCGTCACAGCACAGTGTGTGTAAATATGTGTTTTTTTTTTGTTTGTTTGTTTGTTTGTTTTTTTTAAATCCAGATAACTTTCAATGGAAAATGAAACCTTTCATTGCTTGAAGGTATTATTTATAAGTAGACATGTTTGATTTTGAGGTGGTGGTTTAACTACTAAGCTTCTACTATTAGCCAATTCCAGAGGTCAAAGCTATGATAAAGGTTAATTATTTGTGCGTGTTTCCAGTTTGAGTGACTAAAATGCTTTATTTTAATGCAGTTCTAGGGTTAGTTAAACATCATGTCTTTTTAAGTGTTTCATGAAGCATTCAATTTATACTTTTTCTGTTGGACTTTCTGCAGGAGGATACCTGTTTGTCTTTTTTTTTTTTTTTTTTTTTGTAGTTTGAAGTTGGATTGTTTTGTGGTTGTTGCTGAATGAAGACATCGGCTTTAAGGCTTTTCAGTCTAACTGTATTTATAAATACTGACAGACAGATGAGCAGAGGAGAAAAGGAGCTATTACTATCTGAGCCAGAGGAACTCAGGATGCAGGTGTCATAAATGGAATTTACAGTGAAGTGTGGTAACAGAATGAATGCTTTATTTTTCAGACATTTTGAAAATAAATATGACATGAACAAGGCAGATATGATTGGAGATCGTCACTCTTGTGTTTGATATGTATTAGAGAATGGAGCAAGGCCTTGAACTGGATACAAGGGCATTCATGGAGCTCAGGCCGACATGTATTGACCCTGTATTGAACTGGACTGGGGCCTGCCCACTGCACTGCAAAACACCTATAGGATTCTGTGGTGGTGGTGTTTATTATTATATTTTTCTAGGTAGAATAGATGCATGGGGTGATTTCTTATGCTCATGTCTTGTCAGCTTATCGTAATAAGTGTCTAACTCCTTTAAAGACCTGCTGCTTGCTGAGTGAAATTTTCACAGTGCCATGTTTCAAGACAGTACTAATAGTATTAAGCTCATACTCAATCCTCAAAGCCTCCCAGCAAAGCACATTGTTTTGAACTCTATGGGTCAAATGCACATTTTGTTTGTGTGTGCGTGCGTGCGTGTGTGGGTGATTGTGCACGCACATGTGTACGTGTGCACTTGCATAGCCTTGTCTTTATGTATTTGTTGAGGTTAATCGTAGCCTTAATTTATTTTTATTTACTTTAAGATTTTGGGTTATTTTCTGATTGGAATGTTTTCTGGTTGCCTTGTTCTTAGTATCTCCTGGTTGTAGTCTTACTATTTTCCATTGAAGGTGAGAGAAATTGAAGCATTTTAAGCTTCCATTCTGTTCAGTTCAGCAGGAGTTATTAAGGATTGTAAGGATGGCGTTCAAAACTCCGTGAGTCTTGAAGTACTGATTACTGCCTGCAAAGCTCCAGACTTCTGAAGTCCTTTGCTAAACATATTGCCCTACATGCATTTCACTTCAGTATCTGCATGCTCCCATGTTCCCTGCTATTGTTCACGCACAACTACTGTTATTAGGTTACTGTTGTATCCTGTCCAAGTCTCTTGGCATATTAAACCTTTCACAACGTGTATGGTATTTGCGTACATCTGGAAAAACATCATTTTTAAGGGTAGAAGCTTTAAAAGAATAAAACCCATGTTTGTACATATTTAACAGCCACAGCAGCTGCACCACTTAACACTTTTATCCTCTGTAAAGGGGGAGACATTTATCCAACTTCTGGTGGAAAAAGAGCCTTACTATGGACTCCGTTCATCCCGGCCTATTTTGCAGTGTCAGACTTGTATATTTTTGTACAAATAAAAGTGGATTGGGGTTTAAGGTTTAGTTCATTCTATGCTTTGGATAATACTCTGTCCATGTTCAAAATATTGTTGTGCCATGGGGAGGGAAAAATATACCTGTCCAAATACTGTATATAGCTGTGATATATATCCCCCCCCCCAATAGGAAACTGGCTTCAATTGTGTTTTTCTTTCTTTTCTTGTAGAAAACTTGGAGATCGTTGTACAGTTAATGGGTTGTTCTCACAGGCAAGAAATCGTAAGGACTACACCCCTCTTGATCAGTCTTACTGAGTACTGGTATTGCAAACTCTCATGGCCAACTTGAAAGCTCTGTCACTAGTTTCTGCTTTAATCAGTTTCCTTCTTCTCTGAACATTTCTAAAGGAAATGTGTGGTATGATAAATATATTTGAATGGAAAGGTCTGGTCCACTGAAATGTCCACTGAGCTTTCAGTTTCAGGTTTCTTCAGAATGCACCCATCTTAGATTTAGAGTCAGTGGACTTGCATTTGCTTCAGGTTTAGGTTCAGCTGTAAATGTCAATCCATCTATAAGCACACCATCCGCTCTCACCCATTCCAGTAGGGGGCAGATTTCAGTGGAATATATTTCAGTAATTACTTTTTTAAGTGTAATTCTGGCACTGCAATCATGCTTCATAGTAGCTTATTCAAATATCCTTTTTAACGCACATCCACAGCCAGTGTGAATAGTCATACAATAAGTGCTTACCATCTGCTGTATGTGATTGATTGATTTTTTTTTTTTTTTTTTTTTTTTACCCCCTCCGGTTATGGAAATGCATAATTATGTTTAAAAAAATGCAATGGCAATGACCCATTTTGCCTTTTTTCCCCCTAATGAACAGATTTGTGAAAGTATTTTTCCCTTCCGATCTAATTAAGCCATGTATTATACAAATATAATGATTTCTTGTCTTTTTTTTTTTTTTTTTTTTTCCTTTTGTTCTGTACAAACTGAATTGGAGAATTGTTAATAAAATCAATTTGTTGGTTTGTATTTTGGATTTAATTTTTTCACATTCATATTTATACTTACAAATGTGCAAATATAACCCATATCTTAAAATTCTCTATAAATCTCAGTTCAGTTTCATAATTTTCAAAGAATGCGTTAAATCTTTTGTTGAAATGAGATTTGTTGTTGTACAATGAATTGTGTACATTTGGTTGTTCAAGGACACCTTAGCTGTGCACTGAAGGAGGAGGAATCGAACACATAATCTTCCGGTCCCAAACCCTCTTTTCTAACCGTTAGATTGCGAGGCTTGTTTAACCAATCTGAACACTGATTTGTTGTTATCAACCACATCGCTTTTCCACCATAGCTATGTTTAATCTTATACTCCTGTAACAAGTATGGCAGGAACATCAGAACTCGGTCATTCTTTTGGGAACTGCTATGGTTATGGGTGTTTCAGTTAGAAACTGTGTGTAAGTGTCTAGAGAGAGTGAGTTCAGCTGTGTCACTGAATGCCCAATGTAGCTTTCTGCACAGGTAGAGGAAAGGTCTGCGAGGTTGTGCCTGGGCAGTCTGGCACTATGGTGAAAAATTCCTTTTGGTGGGCTTCTCTTTTTCAAACCAACATCTCCATTGCCTCTTTTAGTGCAGCCAAGCACATGTCTTTTGGAGACTGCTTCTGTTCTGATTTACTGTACCCAAAATGTAGAGTAGTGTTTTTGGTTTGGCAGCAGTGACATTTCCAAGCAAATGAAAAGTGACCACTTAAAATTTAAGAAGCCATTGTGTTTTGTTTTGAAACATTTAACAAAAACAGCAATTAGATTTTCCATATATGCTTTAAAAAAGACAAGGTAAAATGCTTGTTTTAAAATATGATGAAATATATATGCACACATTTCTTGTATATATAGCTAGAGAGAGATTAAAATTAGTAAAGTAATACTGTAAAGTAAAAACACAAAAGGAAGATGGTGCCTTCAAATTTAACAAATTTTGAAGTCAGCTGTACGACAAGTACAAAAACATTGTCCTCGCTTTGATCTCCAGTGAAATATATCATCCAGTCTATGTCCTCTTCACTCATCATTTCAGAAGGTATATGGGGACACAAATATTGTGACTTTGGTTAAGTATCGCCCCAGCACTGCTCTCCTCTCCAGTTCTGTCATCTCTACCTCAGCCTCCAGTGTGGCAGGGCCTTGGACAGGTTCCACCAACAGCAGTTGTCCAGTCTGCTTTCCTGAGCGCTGAATGGCAAAGCGCGCTCCTCCTCGGTTTCCCAGAAGGCTGAAACGCAGTGTGTCCCCCAGCACACGAGCTGCAGATACACGGAACAGCACTCGGGGAGCGCTCATGTTGGATACCACTGACATGAAGTGGAAATTCACGGAGAGTGGGGCCTGCAGACACGCTTTGTCCCCCTCGAAACAGGGGTTACGCTCGCAACGCCTGTAGAGGTGAGATAAGGAAGTACTGTGATCTTTTTTGTCAAAAATTTTAGACTATAAAATGGTGCATTTATTGTGACAATGTATTGGACAATTGGAAGCTTATCCAAATATTAGAGAAGAAACTATCTGTAATAGATTTGACATCCATTCATATATTAGTCATTAAAAAAAACTATTCTATTAATATTTATGACGGAATTTGAAATTTCATAATGAATTGATTTCCACATAAAAATATTAACATCTAAATAATGTGTTTTACTTGTTCAATGAGGTTGGTAAACAACAGTACTATGTATCTATCCATGGCTATAGCAGAAAGTTGAATGAAATAACCCTGAAATGAAATAGGTTGTTTTAAATGCGCGTCAACTTACAGGAGTGAGGTTTTGACGTAGGAGGCATTCTGGAAGACAGGGCAGTCTATTTCCACACATCGGTGACCTCCAAATGTGTTGACACACACCTGCGCACTTGAACAGTTGTGAGCAGTCCTCTCACACTCATCAATATCTACGATAGAAATGTGTTGAAAACAAAGTGGTGTTTATTCCCATGTTTTTTAACAGGTCTACTAGGCTAACAGCAAAACACGTGCAATGTGCTGAATTTCTTCCCACTCTGCTGACAGTAAATAAAACAATAATCTTCTTATATGAGCAACCACCACAGTGCTAAGTAAAGCTTTTTTCACATGAACATTTAACTAAAACAGAGGTGTCAGCTATACACTTGGAATGGTGCCCTTCCCACTCAATGTTTAAACAGCAGTTAAATCTCCACAAGCATGTTGGACACCTCTGAAAACAGTGGAGGAGACCACATAGTTACCCAAGTGGAGGTGGACACAGACCTTGGCAGTTCCTGCTGTCTCTGCTAAGAGTATAACCCACTGGACATTCACAACGGTAGCTCCCAGCTGTGTTCACGCAGGAGTGTAAACACAGACGTCCAGGTTGAGTCAGACGGAAGAGTTCACATTCATCAATGTCTGAAACACAGGCACATGAAAGTTGGCCTACACATTTAAACTGGCACTCCTCTCGGATGGGCATGTGCACTGTATGTCCAAAGATTGCAGATACCATTGACTCTATACTGAATTATTTCCAGTACTTCAAAAGTGGACATTATACAATGATCACAATACCACAGTAATCAACAACAGCACAGTTTTCCCTTGCGTAAACAGCCCAATTCAAAACAACCAGTTCCTGCGCCAGTTCTTTTAAATGGGAATGAGCCAAAGCTCCGTGCAGTGATAGAACTCAGCAGTAAGGAGCAAGAAGCAGAAGCTCTGGTTTTTTACCATTTTAGCTTGGTTCTAGTTTTTGGAATTTGTCCTTGGTGCTTTATACTATTGTGCCTGTTGTTCTTTTATTTAACCTTGTCTTTGTGTCACATATAAACGTGTCCATGTGATTGGAGAAACAATAAGCTGGGTTATTTCATTTCACAGTTTGTGGGTTGGTAATGCACTGAATGCACGTTATTTGTTTCTGATGTCCCCTGTAAAGCTGGAGTAGGTGATTTCTCGTAACAGGTTTTGTTACATTTACGTAACAAAATTTACAATTGTTCTTTACATCTTGAAAGTAATCAATAAACAAATGCACTGATGACATAAAGAAAATTCCTGCAGAAGTAAAAGGACTTTAAAAACCCTGTCCAATCATTACACTCAGACAGAACAAAATGAGTGGATGGCTTACCTGCCTGTCTACTACATCACCCTGTGTATGTGAATGAATGAATGTGTGTGAGTGGTGTTTGAAGGTGAGCTGTTCAGCACCTCAAGCTTGATTTATCAAGCTGTGGCATTCCAGTGATTTAGAGCAATGGTTCTCAAACTGCGGTATGAGTATCACTGGTGGTACATGAAGCAGCAAGAGGTGGTACACCAGATTAATTAATTATTGACTGTAGCACTGAGAGCGGCCATGGGCACCTGCTTCAAGCGCCTATTAAAGTGCACACTTAATATTAAATTGGCCTCTCCGTGTTTTTTATTTAATTAAAAAGAATAATAATAAAATAGTATATATATATTACATATATGTATAATTGAGTTTAAAAAATTCAATTTAGTCCTAGTTATTTGTATTCTAATGTTTTTGTAATTTAAGAAAAACATTGTGTAATGCCACAAACAAATTCAAGCAAGTCACATTGGTCCTTTCCTTGTGGAGCAGTGAACCTGAAGTGCTCTGGAATTGCTGAAGGTTATTCAGAAAAATGAAAAGGTGAGAAAGGTTCACAATGAAATCTATGAGCTAAGATCTACTCTCTGTCCAGATTTGGAGCTGCTGATTTCTGCTGTTTATATACAAATTAATAAACATGAGCAAATTCAAAGGAGTAAACTGTTTCAGGATCTAAGTAAAGCCCATGGTTCAACAATTAACTTCTTCCAGGATGTTACCTGCGCACAGGCCTCTGTCCTGGCTGTAGATGCTGTAGCCCTGCTCACAGGTGCAGTGCTTGGATCCCTGGAACTCAATGCAGCGGGATGGACGCACATAGGTTGAGATTAAGGATGGAGCCGAGGATGAAGTAGATATGAGCACTGAGGAAGTAGCATCATTGTTTATCCCAGAAGCTACAGCTAAAGGAAGGAAATAGAGGTGTATTATACAGTGCACATCTGAAAACAAAATGATCAGACTATTTACCGTCTCTGCAATAAAATGTGTAATAACATATAATGAAGAGAATTCCACTAATTTTTCCATATGTCTTCTTTATTTGATCTTGTAGATATAAATATGTTTAATTACGCTGTTCCACTGTGGAACACTCCATTCCAGAGAAATTTACACTGTCAGAATTATTCCCAGAAGTGCTGATAAGAAACAGACATTATTTATTAATTAATTTTCTGTAAAAGTTTCTTCTTGTTCAGTGTGTCAGGTCATCGAAGGGCATCACACACTCACACATTGGGACATTGACTTGAACAGCCAATCCACCTACTATCATGTGTTTTTGGATCATGGGAGGAAACCCATGCTGACACAGGGAGAACAGAAAAAGACATCTGAAGAGTTTGTCTACACCACAGAAAGTGATAATATCATATGTTTAGGGATATACGGTCTAATCCCAGACACATGGCTGAGAAGTGAATGACCTACAACATACTATTACAACTACAACTGTTCCTCTTTTACAGCTGAACTATCCAGTTTATTATTTACTAAAAATAGAATTAGTGTAATTCTCACTTATTTAAATTCTATGTAGTAATTGATAGATTTGTTTGCACCTTTGCAGGTTGCCCTCTCTCCACTCCAGTTGAGGGAGTCTAGACACACCCTGGTCTGTGCCCCTGTCAACTTAAAACCAGGGCTGCAGAGAAAGTGGACCTCATGACCAACTCCAAACACTCTGCCCAGCATCCTGCCATTGGCTATTGACTCTGGGGGTGGACATACTGCTGCTAGGCAAAAAGAAACATGAAGTGAGTTATGAAAGTAAACAAGGACACAGTGTAGCTGAATAGCGCTTCTCGTGGAGTCTTCGCTAAAATGTGCAGGAGAGAGTGAGTGAGTTAGGACAGTTTAATAAAGTGTTTCCCATCTAAAATAAAGAGACATGTTCATCTCTAAGATGGGGTTAGTGCAGTATTCCCTGTACAGGAGTCGTAGCTAGCGTTATCTGTGTTTGATGTAATATGTAGTGGTGCTGTGTGCTTTTCTTGCCTGTGCTGGTGTTGTTGCCTGCGCTGGGTTTAAAGGTGCTGCTCTGCAGTAAGTTCAATTTTTTACGGATAGTGCGTAGATTCTGTAAGAATGAAGTCTCATGAGTTGAGAGCAGCTTGTGGACCTGCTGAAGAGCAATCTGTAGCTCCTGCCGGCTCACACAGTCCTGTGGAGTCCAAACCATACCGTATACAGTTAGAGATATTTAACATGAAACTAACCATACCACATCTACATCTTCTAACCTTCTTTATTGGACTGCTTTATAAAAGGTGTCAATAAATTTAACCGCCAGCACACTTCCCTTTTTTTCACCACATTACAACTGCTATCTGCTGTCATTGCTGAAATCATGTAAATCTTCCCAAATAGCACAGAATATTTGATGAGAAAAGTGAGGTTGTTTCTTTGTAAATAATCTACAGTAAGAATCAATCTCAGGGGTCCTATTCTGGCCTGTGCAGTCTCTGTACCTGCTCAGGATTAGAAAACCTATTGGACTAGTTTAAGTAAATTAAATTAAAATGCATTTAAATGATAAATACATAACTGAGTTCTCCTTGTTCTTATTTGTCCTCTGTGTGTTTGAGCACTCACCTGACACTGAGAGCCGAACACCTGACATAACAACACTACCCACATCAACAGCATCCCGCCGAACATCCTGCTGAGAGTCCGCCTCGTTACAGACTCACTACATTCATTAAGACACCCAGGTAAACAAGCAACAACAAGAACTTAACCCCCGAGACAACACCAAAAATAAAACGACGAGAGGAGAGAGTAGCCCAGCTCGGCGGAGACAGCCTTGAATGTATCCCTCTGAAACTGTGTATTGGCCTTTTAGAAAAAAAAACAACCCAACCCAGAGAGAGTGAGCGTGTGTGTATGTGTGTGTGGGGGGGGGGGAGAGAGAGAGAGAGAGAGAGAGAGAGAGAGAGAGAGAGAGAGAGAGTCTCCAGTCTTTAATCTGGTGGTGGTAAACCATTCTCGACGTAGATACAGAAATAGAAAACTGAGGTAAATTCACGTAACGGTCGCCACGTTTCACCACTGTCATTATACGATTAAAGCGAAGTTTTTTAAACGTGTTACACGGTTGTATAAAACCAAATAAAGTGGTATTAATAAACAGATTAATCATTAAATCCATTAAAGTTCGAAAAACATTAACATCATGACTAGCTCTCACCACTGAATATAAATGCGCTACTGTAGCAGAACAAGAAAAAAACAGCTAATAAATGATATATTCATATCATTCGAACTAGGATTATTTGTCTCTCGTGGGCTTTTTCTAAAGTACTGGATTAAAGTACATTTATTTGGAAACGTCTAGGCTATTATTAAAGCGTTAATGTGTGTAATCAAAAATGCTGAGTAGTCTGTGTTGAAATATGCCGTTCTACAGAAACGTAGTCAGAACGTGTTTACAGGGTGGCGTGGGAACGAGAGCTGTTTTAAATGCTCTTAAAATTTCCAGAGCAGTATTTAAAATGGATTCCTGAATGCCTGAGACATTGGTTTATTGTTGCGGTTAGAAACCGGTCCTTATAAATGCCTTATTTGCAGGGTGATTCGTTGTTTTTTCATTAACGTTACATACAAAAGAAGGTTGAATGCAGTGTGACAATTTTCCGCAAGGTGGTGACAAAGTGCTGCGATGTGTTCCGTCCAGTATGCAAGGCAATGTATATAATTATGAAGAACGACTGCTGATCTTTGTACAATACAGCAAAAACATACACATCGCTTCCCTCGCTGCTCCTGTGGGTTGTCAGAACTGTCCCAATCTTCTTGGCTATCCAAGTTTTCAGGGGTGCTCCTTCCTTCTGTGATTTACCCTCTGTGATTTAAGCTCTGTCTTAACAGCTCTGATCAGATCCTGTTCTTTTAAATGACACAGCTCAGTGCAAGAACCCAGGAGTGAGCAAGCTCTATTTTTATATATTTTTGCTTGGTTCTTATTTCTTTGTTCTCGTGTTTACCATTTTTACTTGTTTTTTCTCTTTCTCTGTTTAACATTTTTTCCCCTCTCTCAGATAACCATGGGTCCAGCTTTGTGATTTAAAGACACTCAGAAGAGGGGGAGGCAGGTTATAGTTGTAAAGTCTCTGCACCTGATTTCAGAAGCAGAGAAAAGTTAGAACCACTCATTCAATCCTTTAGATTCAAACTTAGGCAGACCATACAAACTGGCTAGGTTGTTTTATGTTACAGGATGTGAGTGAGTAATCATTCATATGCACAAATCAATGAGAGGCTGAAAAAGTGATTAACTGTGATGATTGCTTGATTATTGGTGTTTACACTAACTTTACAAATTCTTGTTGAAGTCTATGTTTGAATCATATCTTCCATATATCATATGTGTTTCCCAGCAATAATCTTAGGAATAGCCTTGAACACCATCCCCATAGACTCGAGCACTACAGATGACACGGTAGTAAACACAACAGAGTATTTAGATTTCATCTGCATCTTCAAAACATTTTAAAATGAATTTCATCCTCACTCTGTCTCTCCTAGTGTGTCGTATCTCCCAGCAGAAGGAGCAGAGGGGACGTGGAGATGAGTAATAGCGTGGCCCAAGGCTGTTTCTGCTGCTATTTAACAAATGCTTAATACACGTCTTTCCCCAGTGACTGGCGGCTAGCAGAGGGAGGAGAGCCTTTCCTTTTAGTGCAAATGAGACTCAAGTTGGAAAAGGCAAGTTGAATAATGAGATTTTCTAAACCTATAAGAGGAAGCCATTCAGCTAGATCCTGATTTAATAGGAATAGACCAGCGTCAGCCGAGTCATTGTTGCACGGAGCTATAATCAACTGGGAATACTGCTCCTCAGTTTTAAACAGTTTAAGGACAAATATTTTAATCTAAATTT
Source organism: Hoplias malabaricus (assembly GCF_029633855.1). Taxonomy (NCBI): domain Eukaryota; kingdom Metazoa; phylum Chordata; class Actinopteri; order Characiformes; family Erythrinidae; genus Hoplias; species Hoplias malabaricus. The sequence continues at coordinate 33,105,326 of NC_089803.1, forward strand.
TATTTCATATATTTATTTTTTAATTATATTGAAACCAAAATTGCCCTGTGAAGGACTGTCTCCCCCTCCGGGGTGTATTCATTCCTTGCGCCCAATGATTCCGGGTAGGCTCTGGACCCACCGCGACCCTGAACTGGATAAGGGTTACAGATAACGAATGAATGAATGAATGAATGAATGAATGAATGAAACCAAAACATGAAACAAAAACAAATAACTAAGAACACAAATACAAAAAGCCAGAACACAGTATTAGACAAAAAGCACAGATGCATTAACACAGATTAAGGGTTTAGTTGTTGATGTTGTTGTTGTATTTTTATCCTTGCACGCTAAAAAATATGATATGATTCTAGGCATACATGTTTAACCTTTTAATCTAAAATTTAACATTTAACATTTTAATCTAAAATAATGTGGAACAGTAGAACAATTATTTTTTAACATTCTTTAAATGTAATATATTACAGTATGAGTGCACATAAGCAGCAGGAAGTGTCACAATCACACAGCTCCAGGGACCTGGAGGTTGTGGGTTCAAGTCCTGCTCCGGGTGACTGTCTGTTAGGAGTTTGGTGTGTTCTCCCCGTGCCGCCCCATCACACAATGGCATGGAAATAAAGAAGAATGTATTACCCTGTGTATACAGAGTATCTGTGGCTTAATGTAAGAGCTTCCTTCTCAGTTTGTTCCTTAGAGTTACCCTCCTTTTCCACAACATAAATGTAGTTTGATATGAAATGGAACAATCCAATGTCTCAAATATAAACCCCCTGCATGTTTGCTGCAATCCAGTAGTGGTACATCCTGCAAGTCCAGCTCTAAAAAGACATTTACTGATTCTCGCTCTCTCTCAGAGCAGTGAGCTTTGAGGAAATCTTCAGCTGAATTTCAACTGTTAGCAGAATTTTTCTTCAGTTTTCACGGGACCTTGTTCAACAGTGAGCATCACAGTCTGCAATGTAAGTTCAAGATTTTTTACATTGGTACTGTTACTTTTTCATTTGTTTACTTACTTCTCATGGCATTTACTCTGTGTTTGGTGGTACTTCCGAGGTGATATCCTCAGATGTAAGGTACACGGAAAGATTCAAGTTAGTGCTTATGTAATGATTATTTTAAATGTGAGGATCTCTGTTACCTTACAACACTATCCATTTTTAGACACTTCTGTTTACCTACAGTGCATACAGTGCGTATATTGTAGTTTCTGTTACAGTGTAACTAGAATAAAACCTCCTGTTGATTACATACAGTTACTAAAAAACTTGATAAGGGAATAGTATCAAAGAAAATTATTTTTAAAAGTGTATATAAACAAAGCTCAGGAAATGTGAAAATATGAAACATGCATTTATTTGTTATTGTATATTATACAATAATAAAATGTGTCTTCTGTGATTAACCTATCCATGGCAGTGAACACTCACAATAGTGTATCAGGGGCACTGAGCATACACCCAGAGAAGCAGTCAGCCACCTTCGGAGCAGTTAGGGCACTTCAGCTCATTTTTGAAGGAGGAGACAGAGTTGTGTTGTAGTTTGCAAAATACTGCAGTGAAAGTGATGCTACATATGTATTTGTATGTCACCATCCTTACAAGGAGCCCAGGGAGTAGCTCAAAGGTTTTTTTAGAAAGCGAAAAGTTAATATAAAATAATTTCAAACATAATGCAAAAAAAATGGATTAAAAATAAACTCACTCACTTCAGGCTTCTACATAAATTCAGCGTTCATTCTGTGTTCCCTGTGTTTTTAGATACTCTCATGGCTGGGGATCAGCAGTCCTCCAGATACAGGGCAGGAATGAAGCGTTCCAGTAATGATGGGTTCAGGTAAACGCCACTATGCAAATGCTCAGTTTGAAGTGTGTGCTGATGTGTGGTTTTTGGTGTTTGTGTCATTTAGATATATCATTTTACATTTTCTAACTGCCTTGACTCATTTTGAGTTTTCTTGTGCATACAGCCCACTCTTTTCACCATTCTATTCTATTCTATTCTATTCTATCCTATTCTATTCATCTGTTACACATTATAAATACTCTCATTGTAGATCCTGTAGTCTGGGAATCTAACCTCATATTCCACTGCAGTTACATATATTTTTAAGTTACATTGACTTCCCACACCCTGTTTGGCTCCATTTTTGTCTTTTCTATAAATAGAAAAAACACAGCACCATTGCTCCACAGCTTTATTGGAATGGGTGAGATCTGTGGGTGGACTTAAAGAAAACAAACTATTTTATTGTGGGTTTTCCTATGTTAGAGTCATTCAGGCACAGAGAGAGAGAGAGAGAGAGAGAGAGTTGGGGATAAAGAGATGTTGGGAGTTAAGGGTATATTTCTGTCTCATGGCAGTGTTTCTGTCTTTATGGATTCTCTCTCTCTCTCTCTCTCTGTCTCTCTCTCTCTCTCTCTGTCTCTCTCTGTCTCTCTCTCTCTCTGTCTGTGCCTGAATGACTCTCATGAGCCTGCCTTGCGCAAGTATATCCCCCTCCAATGTGTCTCTATATCTGTATGTCCAGTCTGGCTCTCTAATGGGTTGTCATTATTTGGGGTTTGAAAGAGCAGAGGCTGCAGGTGGACACATAGACTGATGCAGAGTGAACACAGGTCAGAGCTGTACCACAGGCTGCAGAATTCAGAGAGCTGGAGCAGCTAAATGCACAATGCACTGGTTAAGACCTGTGATTCTATTATTGTTAACTACAGTGATATGGGTTTGTGGGGGTCTGGTGGTAAAATATTTTTTTTAAAAAACCTCAAAAACTTGAAGATAAATTATTTACTGATGGAAGAGTACTGTCGCTTTGGATAAAAGCGTCTGTCAAATGCATAAATGTAAATGTGATAGGGCAGCATGGTGGTGCTGCAAATAGGCTGGCTCCCTAACCAGGGTGTGTCCCTGACTTTCATCCATTTAATTAACTATAGGCTCTGGACCGACTGCAGGTCTGAACAGAATGAAGCTGTTACAGAGAATGAATGAATGAATAAGTACTGATACATGGCTGCCGATGGACATTATTTTATATAATAAAAAATATTACCTTATATTAATTTCACCAGTAGTGTAGTTAGTACAGTGCATGATCTATTCATGCTCATTATAATTCCAAATGACTGACCACAAAATTTGAGGATTGTTCTGTAAATCCCAATTAAGAAATTTCTGTGCTTGAAATTCTTGTTTTGCTCCGCTACACTGTCTTTAATTTACATTTTTTCCCCTGACAACTGCTTTGTTTTAAATGACTAACAAACCTCTATCCCTAGTCAGGATCATTAAAAAAGCAGGATCGGTCTTCAGAAATCTGTATCATGATTTAGGTACTAACTGAGGGTGTGTGATATTCACACCAAAAGTAGTGCATCTATGTGTTGCCACAATTATCAAAAGGGTTATGAGTTTGGTCTCTGGTGTTGTCTGAACAATCCAAGGTCAGGAGCATCCAAGCTCCAGGTGGATGGTGTTTGAAGGTGTTGTGCTCCTCTATCTAGCTTCATTAGTGACTAATGAAGCCAGGGCATTTCAGTATTTTAGAGGAATGGCTGGAGTTGGAAAAAGCTGGATGATTGGATTTTTTTTCAAGAAATGGCTTACACTTTCTGCTTTCTACAAAATGACCTACAGCAGCTGTAACCCAACTGCAAAGTTATTGTTCTTACAAATACTATCACGGCTTGATAACATGGTATAACTCAAGAGTTAGCAATTACAAAAATTGTTGTAAAAAACTTATACTTGCTTATACTAGTGTGTCTTATTTGAGAGAAAACAGCATGAACAGTGAAGATGATATGTCAAAGGTTACAAATTGCACCTTTCAAATAGAACTTGCCAAGTCAGAACTTCATAGCGTAGGTGACAGATACCAGGCATCTGAAGAGATTAATGCATGCTGACGCTACCTCAGGGAAAGTTCATTCGTGACACGGTTACAGATATACTTCCTGAGATTTTTTTGTAACTATAGTCCTCTGAATACCTTTTTTGTATTTTGTTTTTAAAATACATGCAGTGTGAGGAAATACATACAGGGTGTTTGTAACCCACACACAAAAAAAAAAAAAATTGGAAAAATAAGTTTTTGGAAATTTAGGAAACACTAAGTGTTTCTTGAGTAGGTTTTGAAGAAATGGGGTATGTACGGTTAAACTTAATTAAGCAGATCACACTTGTAGCACAGTGATAACTAACAGTACATTACAAACAAGCCAGCAGTCTGTTATCTCTCCAATAAATAAAGCATATGTTTACATTTCACAAGAGTGGAATTAATATACATGTAATCAACATAAAGCCTTACCACAGCGTCAGAGGTAACATTAGCTCTATTCTGATTGCCAGTTTTTGTCAGTCGGTATTTAATGGCTTTACATTGATTCATAAATTGCAAAATGTAAATATAAAATGGAAAAACTGATGAAAACTGATGAGCTATCTTCAGTGAAGATTCTAACTGAAAGCAACATACAAACAAATGTTGTGTTTAAAATCCAATATATATATTTTTTGCTGTAGCATTTTTTTTCCGAATTAAATCATTAATAATGAATGAATGCCTGGTCTGATGAATTAATCAAAATAGTGCAAAATATTGTATTGTGTCTGTTTATATAAGGGTTTTTTTCTGTTTCCACTATTAATCTACCTGTCCATCTGTAAACAACTGTGGGTGATATATTTCCAGGTGAGTGGAAGAAGAGTTGAACACGTTCAATAAAGCTGTCAGACACCTGCAGGTGAACACTGGCACATCAGTTAAATATCTGTCATCTTTCTGCCACCTTTACAGTCCTTAAAATTATAGACTCCCATTTAGACTTTTTTTCTGCTGAAAGTCAAGACACTGAGAATTTGTCAGAGAAGTCACTGGTGTATAACTGAATGGATGATATCTGCTTTGTGTCATATTTGCCTGCACATACACAGCAAAAACAAAAATGTTCACACTTTATTGTGTGTGTGTGTGTGTGTCTGTGTGTGAGAGTATGTATATGTGGGGGTTGTATGATTAAACACGTGTCCAGTTCCTGTCCAGTCTAATTTTGGAATGTTGCCTAGTTGGAAGAGTTTTAAAAATGCAGTTGGGATATAACAAGACAGACACTTGTATAATGTTATATGAAGGTTTGATTCAGAAATGTATACTTTTTAAAGTAATCCAGACTGATTTGGCTCAGAAAACTACAATGCATTTCAAATCATTATCAACAATCGTACAAAGCATAGCTTGAGCTTTTAAATGTAAGCACAGAATGACAGAATGCAGCAAATGCTTGTTTTGTTCAATAACACATTTTGCATTTTTCAATACTACATTGAAATTGTTCCACCTACAGGCAACAGCAGTCCCTTTAACTGGGAGTCAGAAACAATGTATTTTGCAAACCATCATATTCATCAACTTCATACTCAGGTAATTCATCTTTAAAAAGCACTGGTTTTTGAAAGGACTTTGTATCAGCATATGGAGATGCTCTCTGACGATGGGAGCATTAAGTTTTATGTACAGATTTGTTTATGGAGATGTGTGCAAGTAGCATGAAATAATCTCTCCACTCCATTAAACCCAGTCATGCTCCCGCAGTCAGGATGCCTTTCTGAGCAGTGTGAACACTCAGTCTGGATTAATCAATGTGAATTTTCCCAGGGGACCTGCAGCTTTGTTTCACGCAGCAAAGACACTACATATTCATATTCAGTCAGATTTACCCTCAACAATCTATTTCTGTTAGTTTTAGTTAGGTAACATAATTTCATATTTGTTTGAGTTTGAAGAAACATCTAATGCAAAGTTGATATGCGTTATTTTTCTCTGACCATTCAAGCTAAGAATCATTAAGGAACTGTTGTTTTAAGAGAATATGTCCAGGATCAAATTTTCTGCATGGAACAATCCTCTTACTTGATCTTAAAGAAGGATTTTAGGGTTTGTTCTTGAAGTTCTGCGTACTCTGCCTCACTGCATAAATTTACACTTTAGAAGCACTAACAGATGCACAAATGATGAAGAAGTTGCTGTTCTTAGCTTCACGTTGTAGAACAGTATAATCTCCTCAGGAGGAAAAAAGCTCACAAAGTGAGACACTGAGTCAGTTACAAATTAACATAACTACTTTTGTAGAATTTCCTAAACTCTTGAGCTCTAATTTTTTTTAAAGCCAAATTCTTCATTAAGATTTCAAATTCTGAACGGTTTAGAGACTACTGGAAAATTCCCTTTCTCTCCTCAGACAGTGGGAACAGTAAACAAACAGATAGGTGGTACTGGAATGCCGTATAATCAAGATTTTTATTTTTTATTTTTTGAAAGACTACATTCAAAAGCTTAAATCTCAGAGTACATGCATTTTTACATGTTTATATAATAAAGGCATGAGTCATCACTGTCCAAATTTTGAAACAATTAACTATTTAGTCAGTAAAATGAAAGGAACAATAGGTATGTATTTAAATTTACATTTTATATTTATATAGAATGCTATATAGAATTAGTTTTGACAAAAACAGTTTCAGAGTTTTGCGCAATGTATAATATGTATCTGAGGTTATGCTCTTAAAAAAATCACTCAGTATGATGCTAGTCAACTGTTATCTGACATAAATGAGCACTTAGCAATCTGCTCCAGGCATTTATATCTCCACTGTCATTGTGTTAGCAGCAGCCTGAACAGAATTTTCTGGTTTTACATGTCCCAGAAGAAGCATTAATTAATTAATTAGTTAATTCAACCACCCAGCATTGTAAAACGCTGTGTTTGGGCAGACCTAGCTAAGAAACATGAATAACTAAAAGTGAGAAAGCACTGGATAATGATAAGTGATATGTGTGAATGTCAAGAAGTACTAAAGAGCTTAAGCAACCATATGATGAACATTAATTTACAAGAACCCTAAACCTTACACTAACCTTGTTTTGTTTTTTGTTTTTTTGTTTTTAAACTGGAGCTCAGCGTCTTCAGTTCATTAAGTGGCGTTAGACATGCTGGTATGGCAAACCATTTTAGCCTGAAATTACACCAGCTCTAAGTCTTAACTCTGTGTTTACTAGTAACTCAAATTCAAGATCTCTGTAATGAAGTTTTTATTAGTAATGACTAGTTATAATGTCATGATGACATATCCATAATGTAATTTTGACTTTTCATATTTTTTTCATATTATACATGAAATTTCACTCTCTCATCTTGCTTGGTCGCTCTCTCTCTCCTACGCAGTAGTTGTACTGGGTGAGAGGGGCCAGTGTAGGGTGTACACAATTGCATGGCTGGCTGCCATAAAGTTTGAGTTTCTCCTGGTAAATCTGAGTGTTATCCAATGTGACTTGGGCTTGCAGAGAGGAAAGTTCTGACTGTTTTGTGTTCATTTGCACTCAACAGCAGTTCAACATATTGAGCCTTCTTGGAGAATGTGAGTGGAATCCTGGACAGTATACAACACACCGACTTTGCTGTTTTCCTGGTGGACTTTTTAGCTCATGTTGGCAATGACTGGGAAAAATGGGAAATAACTGGGAGGAATGGTCTGGCTGATCTGAACCTGAGCAGTGGGATGTTTTTGGATTTCTGAGTTACACACTTTAAAAAGTATGGTTCTTTAACAGTTTTTAGAAAAGAATATGAATTTATATAGAACCCTGAAAACTCGAAAAACACTTTGTATAAATAAAGGTTTCTTTGTCCAGCATCTACAGAGTGATAAAGAATGTGCTATAGATGGTTCTATTGTAACCGGTTGATACTATAACTATACATTTTTTTTGTTGTGCAATAAATAACATTTTAGCACATTTTTCATTAATATGAAAGAGGCTTTCATAATGCAAAGAACCCTTTAATAACACAAGAGGATATTTAAGTGTTCATGGCTCTATATAGAACCATTTTCTTGATTGAAGAACCATAATTTTTAAGAACATAGTCATGGTTTGTCCATAACTAACAACATATTTGTACACAATGTCTCTTTTAAGTGTACTTGGTATCAGGGCACCTTGGGCCAAATGTAAATGACTGACTTTGTGGTTGTGTCTTCTAACATTAAGTGATAAATTTTGGACACTTGCATAAAGAGACGGGGTGACCATCTGGTCATGACTTGGATCAAATGGCAGGTAACACTGCCAGACAAATCTGGTAGGCCCAAATGTATTGTGAGAATATGCTGGGAAAGACTGGCAGAGGGCTTGGCAGAGAATGATTTTAACTCTGTCCTCAGAGAGAAATTTTTTTTAGGGATATAGAGTCTGAATGGAACCTGTTAAAGGCCTCCTTTGTGGAAGCAGCTGCATATAACTGTAGCAAAAAGCTTGTTTGTGCCTGTTATTGCAGCAAACGAAGAGCCCAGTGGAGGATGACAGTGGCAAGGGAAGCCATCGAGCAGAAGAGTGAGGCTTTTAAAGCTTGGCTGGACTGGGTAACTGATTTAGTGTATGGGTATGGGTAAGGCAAAGGCAAAGATCCAGAGCATGGGTTATGAGTTTGGCAAGGCCTTGGTGAATGGCTTTCAAGTGGCCTCAAAGAGTTTCTAGAAAACACTTTGGTAGTTCAGGGGGGAAACTCCTGAGCTCATCCTTGTGCATAACAAAGATGGTGAAATTCTGAATTTGACTGAGGATAATGTCTGACTTTGGAAGAGCAGTTTTAGGAAATCCTAAAGCTGGGATGTCAGAATGCATTTCCTTAACTATCATCACCAGTAGATTGACCAGAGGAGGATGGGTCACCCCTTGTGAGCCTTGGTTCCTCCCAAGGTTTCTTCCTCAGCTGGGGGAGTTTTTCCTTGCCACTGTCGCCCCTGGCTTGCTCACTTGAGGGTTTTACATTTGTTTTTACATTTCATGTCAAATCTTTGTCTTACTGGAATTCTGTGAAGCTGCTTTGTGACAACATCAGTTGTGAAAAGCGCTATATAAATAAATTTGATTTGATTTGATTAAGTGAAGTGACAGAGGTATTTGAAATCCTCCACAGTGGCAAAGTCTCTAGAGTGGATGAGATTCGCCCTGAATTGCTAAAATCCTTCGATACTTGGGTGGTGGGGGTGGCTTTTTTGACTGTCACACTTCTACAATATCACATGGATATCTAGAATCATTTTAGGGCATTACATTTCTCAGCCTCGCTGGGAAAATATATGCCAAGGTGCTGGAAATTTATGGACAGAATTTTGAATTTAGAGAACTAAATAAAGAGGAAAATAAAATATGTCTAAAAAATATGCTTTGCAAAAATATATCTGAGACTATTAGAGATACAACCTGGTTAATAGCAGTAAGGAGGTTACCAGTCAGACTTTTAGTAAAATGGAGTTGTTTTATTAAAACCATAAAGTGTCCAATGCCCTTATGTCAAGAGGAAGAATCTCTGGAATACTTTATATTAGAATGTTATAGGTCTAAAGAAGTGTGGGAAAAAGTAAAGGATATAGGTTTAAATTTTGATGTAAATATTAAAAGTATCTATTATGGCATTTTTGATTGTAATATTGATGAATATAAATGTAATTTTTTGTGGTATATTATATGTTTGGCAAAGTCTAAGTTGTGGAAAACACGATGTAAAATGACAATAGAACAGTCTTTTGTCTCTAGTGATGCGGTTATGAAGAGTATTAGGACTGAATTAAAAAAACAAAAGACTCTTAATATACTTTTTAAAGACTCTTTGGGACACTCTAAATATACGAGACTGTGCTCGTTTGTATGTGTAATTAAATGTTTGGATGTATGAGTATATAATTTATGTAAGCTGGATTTTTGGAAGGACTGTACATATATTTGTATTAATTAATAAAGTTTATTATAAAAAAAAAAAAAAAAAAAAAGGAAAGGAGAATCCATCTGAGTAACAGTGTAGAGTTTATCGTGTCCATGGAATGGTTGATTCCCCCTCTTGCAAGTTTTTACTCCAGAAAGAAGTAATACTCCCTCTAGGTAGGGGGTAAAAACTTACCCCAGTTGAATTAGTGCTAAAATTTGTGTCTTGTTCTCGAATGGGAAGTGGAATTGTGAGACTGACGAAATGTTAAGTGCAGCATCTGCAGTAATGCAGTTGCTATTCCAGACCATTGTGGTAAAGAGGGACCTGAGCCAAAAAGCTTTCAATATTCCGGTATATCTGTCCCCATCCTCTCCTATTATCATCAACCTTGGATAATGAAAGAACAAGATCATGAACACAAGCATCTGAAATGAGTTTTTCCCAGTGGATTTCCGGTCACACTCTTTGTGACTGGCTAATAAGTTTAGTAATCTGGGAGGAGCATGAAGTAGAAATACTGTTCCTTCATGTTTAGAGGGGCCAGGTGAGGTGGTTTGGGCATCTGACAAGGATCCCTGGACGACAAATGAAATTCCATGTAAATCAATGGTGATATTTTACTAGTCAAAGTTACATTAAGAATATGTTTTTAGATCTGTAGATCTATTAAAAAAAACTATAGTTGATATCCGAATGTAACACTTTAAATTACAGCCCACTAAGTACTGGGTAAGTACAGAAAAAGTACCTGTTAAGTAAGCCGTAAGATAAAATAAGTAATGAGTAAGTAAAGGGTATGATACTAGAAATATGTGGTCATTACTGGTATCTACATACTCTGTACTTACCCAGTAATTTGGGGCTGTAATTTAAAGTGTTACCAAAATTACATTAAATGGATCTTGAATTTTATTTTTTAATCTGAAACAGCTTGTCCAGCACCTTGTAGGAGATTTTAATCTTTAACATCCCAAGATTTTGGTGACATACCTTTCATCAGAATTAAATAATTAGGATTCTAAATATCTAGTCAACATATTCAACATGTTATATTCCTCTCTTTCTGTTCTTAGAGATGAGAATCATCTTGAAGGTGGCTGTTACCGAGAGCTCTATGAAAGGTACTATTTTCATTCCTCAGTATTTGTTCTTACTCTAATGTAGCATAACCTCTTAATCAGTCTGTGACTCTGTGAATTAGGGCTCCTATTTGACAAATATACCAATGATTCCTGTAAAACGAGTAAACAAAACGTATGCAAAGTCTGACAAATAAAGAGATATTAACCAATTAATCATTTAAAAACCATATTCAAATAATCAAGTTTAATCAAGCAATTATAAAAGGAAATTTTCCTCCATGAAAGGAAATTTTACTGTAAGCAGTCAACAGTAAGTAATCCACTACATCTTTTCACACGATTCTGTTAAGCTACATTTGTTTATAATATCCATGTTTCCAGTAGCCCTCACTGGGCTCGCAATGTAGTCAGAGGTCACAGCATGATAGAACCACATCTCATACTTCATAAATGTCACGGCTGCAGGGAGAACGAAGAGACGGACGTAAATGCAATAAATTTATTAAACAGGACAGAAGCAAAATATAAACAAAATAAACACGGGTACATACAGGGAAACTAGACAAGACTAAACTATGAACTAAATGAAGACAGACAGGGAAGAGCCATGAACCAGGGTAGACGCATGTAAACAGAAAGACCAAGAAACACATCTACGCACACAACACCAGACATAGGAGCACTCAAACCACAGGGGTATATAAAGACAGGACAAACAAGGAACACCTGCAGACAATAATGGGACAGAGGCAAGATTAAGACAGGACTAGGGCGGAGACAGGAACAAAAACAATAACAGAGAGCCATGTGCTAAGTAAGCACATGGTGGGAACCACAAACAGGACAGGGCCTGTGACAATAAACAACTCACTGATCCTTTAAAACAGCTCTCAAAGGCGCTAAACTGGGCCAAAATGTTTGTAAGGCAGCACTTCAGGTTTGTAAAGAAATTTGACACTTTCCACAGTTAGAAGTGCTTTGCAGCAGGGTTTTCTTGAATAATGTCTTTAAAGCTGTGTCTGGCTAACATTATTACCTGAGCTTTGATCATTTGCAGTGATTATACAAGAGGGGTTAGAGGGTAGAGATGACAAAGCAAACCTGTGACTGACATTACAGACTTCACAGTTCAGAGAAATCTGATGCTGGTTGGCTCTACTCTCTTTCTGCTGAACCTTTGACACTGGGCTTGGTGACCTTGGGTTTTTAAACATCCTATTTAATTTCATGAATTTCTGTGGATCTCTGTCTACAAAGAGTGCACTTTAAATAGCTGAATTCAATGAGGCTGTAGATAGATAGAGTGAAAGGCAGGCAGATAAACAAACATAACTTTTTGGTTTATATTTTATTATTTTTAATATTTTCCTTTGGATTTTAGATAAACAGGGATAAAATCAGATCAAGACCCTCCTGTGATTAATGTGTTTTCTGCCTCCTCAGGGGTTCTGGACATGCTCCTGTCTCAGCAACAATGGCCTCAAATCATGCCAGACCTCAGAAGCGAGTGTGTTCTTCCTCCTCTTCTGTCCTGCAATGCAGTACACAGTTGACCAAATGCAGATCCAGGATCAGCAACTCCAAATCAAGAGGAGGTCACAGTGAGATTCTCAACTAAATCATTACTGAAATCTCTACACTAAAAAGTGATGATTTAAACGTACTTGCTAATATATATGTTGACACCTTTTCATTAAGCATTTTCTCTTAAAGGGTATTAATAGTACATTTGTTTGATTGCATTCCACCACAAAACATTAGTGAGTTGAAGCACTGATGCTGGATGTATTAGTTTAGGATCATTGGATCATTTAGATTTGCTCCATATACTTCTAGCATCATATGGCCTCTTGCTTGGCATTGAACATTGTGACCATAGCCTCAAATGCTGCTACTCCAAAGTGTTCCATAATCTTCTGAGATTATACATCTTTGACCAAAATGGAAGGAAACTGGTAACCTTCTGGTCTCAGACTTCTCTAACCATAAGGCCATGACTTTTTGGTTGTGTAACTGTTTTGTGTTTCAGATTAATAAGTCAGTTTATATAATACACATGTAAATACAAGGTACACGTTAAATTAAGTACATTTAAATTTAACACTATAGTTTCAGTTTGTGGAAGTCTCTCTCATCCACATTCTCTCTCTTTCTTTCTGCATATATCTTATTTTAATCACGTAAATGACTTAGCTGCCCAAAGGCCATTGTACATGTGTGTATTATATATTAATAAGTGTGTTAAACTTTCTCCATACATGTTTATCACTTGTCAAGCTCCAGATGGTTCCTTCATTAAAACCTTGCTCTTCCTCAGGCTCTGCTCACTCAGGAATCAAACCTCACACAATTATACCAAATTAATAGTGCATTACACTTGATATGGGTTTATACTGCTATAATTACAAGCCCTAATAGTTTTTAGTGTTTGTGGATCAGAGAGGAATGTGTTTGCCTTTATAGCTGTGATTGGGTTGTGTTGGAGTGGGGTTGTATTGTGGTGGAAGTAGAGGATGGTATGTGAGAAGTGTTATCGCACTGTGGATGAGAGGTTAAATTCTTTGCTGTTTCTGTCATTAAAAATGTTGTATCATGTTAATAGTGTGGGATAATTCCCTGTTGTCTGTGTGCAGTGAGGATGGAGGAGCTGCAGTGTATTAAGAGAGAGCTGAAGGGGATAAAGGATCAGATTGATGAGCTGCTGAACAGTCTGGAACACATGGAAACACAAAACAAAGACACATCTGGTACTATACTTCACTGACAATGTCAGTTTCTGTGTCAATGAACTTTGAATTAATTTGCATATCATCACTGTTCAAAAAACATGTAGTGTCTCTAAAGTGATGACTTTAGAGGACAATTCAAAACGTTAATCTGAAGAGGTTTTTCTATGTAATTTTGGTCATGTGGGCAGCTTGGTGGCAGTAGAGTCAGGAACACAGGTTGAGTCACTGTAACACCGCTTCAGGGTTCTGGGGTTGTGGGTTCAAACCCTGCATTGACTCACTGCCTGTGACAAATTTGGTGTGTTCTCCTTGTGTCTGTGAGGTTTTCCACCTGGGGCTCCAGTCCAAAAACACATTGGTAGGTGGGTGGTCTATTTAAAAGTTCCTCTATATATGTGTGTGATGCCCTTTGATGTACTGGTGCTTTGTCCAATGTATGTTACATCCTTGCACCCAGTGATTCCATGTAGGCTCTAGACCCACCCAGTGTAGTCTTTCACACTGGCCACGCACGTGAATCAAAAATGTGTCCCTCAACAGATACTACGTAATTCTGTTTCCGTGATAGAGTGTACTGACGTCATGAATAGGCTGGCGGTGCATGTGAGGCAAAGAGTGCATATCTGCAGCCAGAACCTTCTTGCAAATTATACTGTACTGCCCCAACAAGACATGGTGCTCTGTACTCTTGTGCTCAAATACTGACAAATTTCAATACTGATTATTGACGCTGACACATTACTTTGTATGTGTGTGTGTGAAGGTAGCCTGCCCCACTTTCCTCTCTGCAGCTCTGTGAGCAGTATGGAAGGTTCCGTTTGCAGTGCCATCACATCCACCAGAGCATTCAGAGAAAGACAGAGCCTGGAGCCCAAAGGAAGCAAATATGAGGTAAACATATTCACCAACTACTCCTGTACTCACAAGTCTTTTCTACAAATATTCAATGTAGCTGTTTGTATTTCGTTCCAATTCAATGGGATGAAGTTTTGAAAGACAGAGACCAAGTATTTAAACAAGTGAATCAAGTGAACGTTTGCTTCTTTGGAATTAACACCAGCGGCTGCACAGAGATACACTCTGTGGATATGACTGTGGAGCTCTGAAATACACTAGCACACTTCAATTTGTCAGCCTTCATGGCAGGATAGATCCTTCAGAGGAGATGGCTAGAAATGAACATAATATACATCATCAGTGTGACCACTAAGAGATCTTTATAGGAAATACAATAGGTGTTCTCTAAGTGTTTGAGTACGTTTCCTCCAGGTGCTCAGGTTTCTCTCCCACAGTCAAAACACACATCGGAACGTGCGTAATTGAGTGAGTGTGATGCTTTGTGATGGTCTGGCGCCCCCTCCAGGGTGTGTTCCTGCCTTGCACCCAATGATTCTGTGAAGAATACAGACACATCACAACCCTGAACAGGATGAAGTTGTTACAGAAAATGAATGAATGAATGAATAAATAATAATGCAGAAGCTCAGGGATTGTATTTTGGGGGTTATGTAGTCGCTACTATTTAAGGAATGAATGATCTGTTGGTTCTCCAGCAAGGCAGTTTTTTTTCATACAGATGATTACAAAATATATAAAATATTTTCAATTTCCTGTCACAGTCCTGCTGTTTTGAACCTTGAGTCCTATAGCTGATGTTTACAGAAATTTGAGAAAACCAATGCAACTGACACACAGCTTTATATGAGATAAACGTTGTTTTATGATTTATGCAAATTGTTATTGTTTGAATGTGCTTGACTAGGGTCACTTTAAAGTTTCTAACATTTGCTCTGTCTGTGTTTTTCCCAACAGAGAAAACATGAGTCAGACTGTTATTATATTTAAGAGATGAATTTGGGTAAGAAAACTGAAACTGACATTATATAACATATATTTTAATGATGGTGTTATATAACCTATATTTTAGGGTTAGCTATTTCTCAATCTGCTTTGAAGAACAATTCATTTATTGCTTGGCAAAGAATATCAGTGAGAGTATTTCTTTCAAAATAGGGAGAAAAACATTGTAGGTCAGTCATTTCAAAAGTTTCTTCACCAATGCTTCCTTTTAAAATGTTTCTGAATAATGTACACCAATCTACTAAGATGAATAATGAATAACAAGTGTGAGGCATTCAAGCACTGATCAATTAATTTTAAGCCCTAATTGGCACAGCTGGCATTTTGGCCTGGATCTTAATAGCAGAACACACCTAGGCACTGCTTTGCAAGGTTTTCACCCTACACACTCTGAGAGTGAACATACCTGATGTTAGACTTAGCTAAAATATGCACCATACATTACAACTCATAGCACTGTAAAGAGCTCATTTCAAATAAATCCTCTTTCTCTTATCATTTGGGAATAAAATAGTTTGATGTAGTATACACATATTGTTAAAATGTCAAAACATACCACTTGCTACCCAGTCTATACTGTCCATATATGGAAACTACACTGTAGAAATTGCATTTTTTTCATTCACTGTTTTTATGATGCCATGAAAATCAAGATATTTACACACTACATTGTAACATAATAATGGCTATTCATGCTGAAATTATGAGGAGTGTTCCAACATTTGCTTTTGGAATGCAAAATACCAGGCAGCAAATCAGAAGAGGCATGATTTAGAAAAATCAGTTTTAAAGGTACATTACCAATGTTGAGTGTTTAATTCTAAGGGAAAAAGAGAGGATGCAAAATGTGTAACATGCAATTACAAGAGGTTTTGGTACACAAAATCACATGAGCATCAAAAATGGGCCTAAGAGAACAAAATGAAATATGTAGGCCCTTTAATAACCTGGAACTCGTAGGTGTGAGTGAATCTGTGTCACCCTGTGAAGGACTGGCGCCCCCTCCAGGGTGTATTCCCAATGATTCCAGGTAGTCTCTGGAGCCACCGCAACCCTGAACTGGATAAGCGGTTACAGATAATGAATGAATGAATGAAAGTTTGTGTCTCTGATCAAATTAAGTATCGTATGATACCGTTTCCAGGTAAGCTTCAATTAAAATGTAACAAATGTGGATTCTTTTTAGAAGTTATGTTACTATATCACACAAAGATATATGTCATTTTGGTTAATATTAACCAATAAGCTTGCAGTTCATTCCAACCTTAACCGCCTCAACCTATAGCAGAAAAATGCTAGTTTTGAGACCCATCCTGTTACTGTTTGTTTTCACCAAGAAATATATCACATGATGAAAGAATAAGTTATGACTGACTTTTCACATCAACATTTTACAAAATGATAATACAATCTGACTAATAATTATAGTCTAAAAGCCCATGTGTAAATTAAATACCACCATAAATAAACACTGGGCGGTGAATTTGTTTTTCAGAGCATTGGGTCAACATAAAAAAAATCAACGCAAAATTTTGTGACAGTCTTTTTGAGTTGTTTCGACTTCTGCTAAAACTATATTGATCCAACAAAGTGTTTTGAGTACAGTGTACAGAGTACATCTCACATCTTTCACATAATTGAAACAGTAAAAAAATATATATATTATGTATACTGTATAAATGTCACAGTTATAAGGCTCCATTTCAGTCAGTTGAGTAGGGGAGGGCGGGACTAGTTTGTGAATGAAACGCTTCTCGAAGTTCTATGTAAGCTCTAGAAAAACAAAATCCCGGACGTTTGTGAATTTCCGCCCGGACATTTTTTGAAGTCTAAAAAAGAGGACATGTCCGGGTAAAAGAGGACGTCTGGTCACCCTACGTAATAGAAACTTAACTCCTCTCCGTCTACCTCTAACTTGTTGCGCCTTAAGTCTCAAAACGAGTAAATAATTAAATTACAAATGCACCTGAGGGTCATAAAAGTGTTCCTTTTGGATGTAACACTGTCTCTTACAGAGTTAAGGTAAGCTAGCTGGCTAATTCTGCCTATATCCACCAAACACGGACCATCAACACAATAGAAAAACGGGCAAACCTAAACACGCCAATAAAATAAACCACTTATTTGGGTGAAGAAAATAGTTATAACCTTCACCCTGGTAGCTTTTATGTGCCTTATCCACAATAAGGTGTGCCTGGAGCATACTGAAGCAGCCTTCTCCGGTCAAATCCATCTTGTCCGAATGGGCGGGAGAAAGCATATGAATGAGAAAATGGCGTCCAATACAAATAACTGAGTTGCCAGAAAATGATTTTTGCTTTTTAATATTTAATGGAATATACTGAGTTCGGGTTAGTCAGGAAATTGTCTTGAAACAACACTTATATTATTTATGTTACCAAAACACATTATAACATTAAACCATTAAAACATTAATATTAAAAAATCTACCAAAATCATTCAATTACATTTTTTATCTTAAAGCAGTGCATATGTTTAAGTATTGGCTAAAGGCCACCAGAATGACTTTTTAGAGTGTAAATAACACTGGAATCCTGATTCAAACCTGGTGTCATTTCAGGTAAAATCAATGGATGAACCCAGATTCAGGAGTGAAGAATTGTGTGGTTCATTGTAGCTTCAGCTTTTCATCCACTCAGTCTCCACCATGCCAGAGCCAAGAATATAAAACTGTTTTTCATCATAAATTTATGTCCTGTCAAATTAAAGCTTTAGCCGTGCATCAATGCAATAAGCCTCCTGCTGACCCATCATCACGCCCTGAGAATTTCTTGTCGTCTACCATACATATGAGACCTAATGGCCTAACAATAGCAAATATATGCCTTAAACCTCTCTATTACCCTGACATATCCCATATTGCCATTGAGACAGTAGCTGTAAAAAGATATTACAGTTTGATCTCCTCTTTTTATAAAAATTAGAGTTAGAGTAATTAGAGTATCAGTATATGAACTGTGGAGCAGCTGTCTAAACAGAGCTACACAAACAGAATTAGATCTGCATATTAAAAAGGTTTTCATTTAGTTTCAGCATAGAGTTTTATGACCAAGCATTTTCCCAGGAAATCATCTCAGTAACAGTGATAAGATAAGCTAATTAAATCATGAGGTCGCTCCAACAAATTTCACCTCTGCAAGGGCACAAATGCTTTAAGAAAACAGCTATTAACCATAGTTAGGCAGTATTCACTGATTAAAGAAGGATAGTTGACACATTTAGAAATATTTAGAAAGTGTTTTACATCTACTTACTGTATATATACCAGTTTCCATTTTATAGTTTTAGCTGTTGCATTCAGAACATTCGGTTGTAGCATAAATAAAATGAATGAGAGGAACCTTCTCCCTAAAGCACAATATTGAAAGACTGTCTCATTATTCTTAATAAAGTCTTAATTAGAGCTCTAACTCTCAAAGTATTTTAACATTAATGTCAATGTGTTCATTGTTGCTCTCATTTAAGTTTATTTTCCTTATATTGTTTTTCTCTGTATGTTTCTAAATATAAATCACGATGACAAATAAAATCTTTTCAATTCAATATATTTCAAATGTATTTGTATGTGTATTGTATGTGTATGTATTTGTATATGTTTTTGTTTTATTTATTTTTTTTATGGTTGTCACAAATCAGTTTTACTGAAATGTTGTTCCCTGTTGTGCAAGCCAATACAGTGGCAAGGAAAATCTAAAAATTAAGAGGAACAAACTTTGAGAAGAACCAAGATTGAAAACAGCAACCTGTTCTCTTCTGTTTGACACTAGTTGGCAATAAAATAACACAAGAATAAAAGGAAAAAATAATACAAATAATAATATAAAATATGGGAACATATAAAGTAGCAAAGTTAACTTAATCAATTAACACAAATCCTTCTTTTCATCTCTGAGTAGAATGGGAGATCCCACTCTCTGCTTTTATATTGAATACTTTATTTTACATTTAAATCTGTGCACCACATTAGCACTGGAAATAATGTAGTCTATAAGAGTACAGTGACATATCTTGATCTATAAGATAATATCGTAGTGTAGTTTTGATTGAGAGCTTTACTATTTGGTAGTCAGAACCTATTTGTACATATTTGTAAAATGCACTGATGGTAAATATATCAATATACTGTACAGTTGCATACTGTAACTATCACATAAGCTGATATGTGTCTCAGAGATGAGCAACAGTTATGTGTCAACATTAACACTAGTTAAACCCAAAATAAAGTGTGATTTGGACCAATGGACCTATGCTGGATGGGGTCATGGTACAAAATGCACATTACTTGAGTCGTGCTAAACAGGTTAAACTATTACCAAATATTTTAAAGGACATTTGTTAACAAACTACTTTCTGTGATAACTTGTAAAGAAATGTGGATGCAACTCCCTTTGCTGTTTAAACATTAAGCCAGGGAATTGATGTCATTGATTAACTCATCACTCCACCATGCTGCAACCTCAAGAAGGACAAATCAGTTGGACGTTTCCTCATTTTACTGTGAGTGGACGAGCAGGCGACATCACTACAACATAGGTCTGCACAGAAAAGGTAATATTTTCTTTTTACTTTTAGCCCTGAATATATGCATAGTTTAACCAGGTTCCTAAACCTTAGGATAAAATTAGATTTTTGTTTCCAGCTAATACTTTTGTGCATGTTACAATATTTTAAGAGTTTCAGCACCATGGACAGATATTGTCAGATAATCGACATTTGATGGACAGAGTTTCTAACTACAATCGCTATTGTTTTACAGATTTGTTTAGCACTACCCAGAGCTCAAAGTAAAAAAATTTTCACAACTTACTGATTACAAATACCTGCCTATTACTAAACAGGTCCAGTATGACAACATCTAAGACTGGCAGCCCTCTTACAACTCATGTGCTCAACACTGCAGATGGGGTTACTGGAGCTCGCATGGCTCTCAGTCTACATCGTCTAGACCCTCAGATGATCCTCTGGAACCTCATAAGTGTAGGGTATGTGCCTTGTTAGTTGTATGAATATATATATATATATATATATATATATATATATATATATATATATATATATATATATATATATATATATATATATATATATATATATATATATTCTGTGAGACTACCTGCTGCGCCACCGTGCCATACATATATATATATGGCACGGTGGCGCAGCAGGTAGTCTCACACAGCTCCAAGGGCCTGGAGGTTGTGGGTTCGATTCCCACTTTGGGTGACTGACTGTGAGGTTCCACCCGCTTCGGGTGTGTCCGTGGGTTTCCTCCGGGTGCTCCGGTTTCCTCCCGCAGTCCAAAAACACATGTTGGTAGGTGGATTGGCGACTCAAAAGTGTCCGTAGGTGTGAGTGAATGTGTGTGTGTGTCTGTGTTGCCCTGTGAAGGACTGGCGCCCCCTCCATGGCTCCTGCCTTGCGCCCAATGATTCCAGGTATATATTCATTCATTCATTATCTGTAACCGGACATAAAATTTATGTAGGTATATTAACTTAAATTAAGCAAATCGAATTGTGAAAGTTTCTATTGTTTATTCTTTTCCAGAACCACAGACATTGATGGCCACTGCACAGATTTAATCACCAAGGAGGCTTTCACAGCAGGAATGTACAAATTACGATTTGAGACTGGACAATACTGGGAAAGTTTAGGCCAAATCTGTTTTTACCCATATGTTGAGGTGAGTGAAACACAATAAAAATAGAAAAACTATAAATGCTTAATCACTACTATATTGATTCTAAGATGCCATGTTATATTGCCATAGCCTATTGAATAATGTATATTTTTACCTAGATCGTCTTCACCATAACAGACCAGGAGCAGAGATTTCATCTACCTCTTTTCCTAAGCAGATACTCCTACAGCACCTTTACAAGCAGTCAGTAAAGGAGCAGACACTTAGACTAAATGGATTTGAATAAATAAACTGATCTCTAGTGATGCACTTCTGTATGCATAGAAGAACCTTCCTGATGTGCTGCTGGAAAAACTCTGATTTGCAAACCATTATTATTCTACGTTAACTGACCTGTTTTAATGTAAGTGAGCAAATGATGTTCAAATACCATACCTGACATCTGGAATAACGTTGTGACTCTTATATAGGTAGGTAGATAAATGAATGAATGAGTGAATGAACGAGTGAATTAATTAATTAATCTATCTATCTTTACAATTATATAGCGCCTTTCTAGACACCCAAGGATGCTTTAGAATCCACACTGCTCAGAACACTCAATCCACACACACACTGGGGAGAAGCGGCAGCCAAATGCGCACAGCATACTCTCGACCAGGAACGACTGTCCACCTGGAGAACTGCATCGGGCACTAGGGTTTCACCCAAGATAGAGCGCCAATCCATATCTGGGCACACGCATATTCACTCACACACCAGGACATTTTATTAGAGAAGCCAATTCACCCACCCTCCATGTTTTTGGACTGTGGGAGGAAACCAGAGACCCCAGAAGAAACCCATGCAGACACAGGGAGAACATGGAAACTCCACCCAGATGGGACTTGAACCCAAGATCCCAGCACTGAGAGGCGAATGTGCTAACCACTAAGCCACCGTATTGAATATGAATTATCATTAAAAACAATGGACAATTATAGGGATTTTGAATATCATTTACATAAAAACTATACAGTAAAATCATTTCATACTTTATAGGTACATAGTATGGTACACACTGAACTGATATCTGTTGGTTTTATGGACTACTTATTAGAAATGACCATATAAAGCAGTTAACTTGAGTCATCATTAAAAACAATGGAGAATTATAGGAATTTTGAATGTCATCTGCTTAAAAACTATACAGTAAACTCACTTCATATTTTATAGGTACATAGTATGGCAGACACAGATCTGATATCTGTTGGTTGTGTGGACTACTTATTCAAAATAACTATTTTATAAAGCAGTAAACTTGAGTCATCATTAAAAACAATGGACAATTATTGTGATTTTGAATATCATTTACTCAAAAAGTATACAGTAAAATTACTTCATATTTTATAGGTACATAGTGTGGTACACCCTGAACTGATATCTGTTGGTTGTATGGACTACTTATTCAAAATTACAATTTTATAAAATATCAAACTTGAGTCATCATTAAAAACAATGGACAATTATAGGGATTTTGAATGTCATTTACATAAAAACTATACAGTAAAATCACTTCATACTTCATAGATACATAGTGTAGTAAACCCTGAACTGATATCTGTTGATTGTATGGACTACTTATTAGAAATGACCATTTTATAAAACATCAAACTTGAGTCATCATTAAAAACAATGGACAATTATGGGGGTTTTAATATCATTTACTCAAAATTTATACAGTAAAATCACTTCATATTTTTTAGGTACATAGTGGGGTACACCCTGAACTGATATATGTTGTTTGTGTCGACTACTTATTAGAAATGATCATTTTATAAAGCAGTAAACTTGATTCATCATTAAAAACAATGGAGAATTATTGTGATTTTGAATGTCATTTACGCAAAAAGTATACAGTAAAATCACTTCATATTTCATAGACACATAGTATAGTAAACACAGAACTGATATATTTTGGTTGTATGGACTACTTATTCAAAATTACAATTTTATAAAACATCAAACTTGAGTTAACATTAAAAACAAAGGACAATTATAGGGATTTTGAATGTCATTTACATAAAAACTATACAGTAAAATCACTTCATACTTCATAGATGCATAGTGTAGTAAACCTTGAATTGATATCTGTTGATTGTATGGACTACTTATTAGAAATGACCATATTATAAAGCAGTAAACTTGACTCGTTAAAAAACAATGGACAATAATAGGGATTTTGAATATCATTTACTCAAAAACTACACAGTAAAATCACTTCATATTTCATAGGAAAATAGTGTGGTACACACAGAACTGATATCTGTTGGTTGTATGGACTACTTATTAGAAATAACCATAGTATAAAACTGAAGTCAAGCCAGCCTCCACTTGGAAAAGCTTGGTCAAGCCAGCCCCCACTTAGATTTGGTGGAACGTCGTATTCTGAACATTACGGTAATAGCGTGCAGAGGAACAAATTTCTAAATAAAAGCCAAAAGTCAATGACAGGAAATGTATGTAATAATAAATAATTTTCTAAACAAATAATAAATGGATAAACAACAAATATTTGCTATTTTGTGGAAATGATGAAGATTTTAGGACATGACTCTCAAGTCACTCTGATGTGCCATTTAAAAAAAAGGCCCTTTGTGTAGTCCTATGTCTGTAAATTTATTTCCAAATTTAAATAATTATTAAAAAGAAACCTTTAGTTTGCACAGAACAATTTCACTTCATAATCATAGTACCACACCTGATTATGTCACTCACTTAATATGAAGTCATTCTGATGTGTCATTTCAAAATAAAGGCCCTTTGAATTGTCCCATTTCTGTAAATTTAATTTCAAATGTAAATAATTATTAAAAAGAAACCTTTAGTTTGCACAGAACAATTTCACTTCATAATCATAGTACCACACCTGATTATGTCACTCACTTAATATGAAGTCATTCTGATGTATCATTCCAAACTAAAGGCCCTTTGAATTGTCCCATGTCTGTAAAATTAATTTCAAATTTAAATAATTATTAAAAGGAAACCTTTAGTTTGCACAGAACAATTTCACTTCATAATCATAGTACCACACCTGATTATGTCACTCATGTAATATGAAGTCATTCTGATGTGTCATTTCAAAATAAAGGCCATTTGAATTGTCCCATTTCTGTAAATTTAATTCCAAATTTAAATAATTATTAAAAAGAAACCTTTAGTTTGCACAGAACAACTTCACTTCATAATCATAGTACAACACCTGATTATGTCACTCATGTAATATGAAGTCATTCTGATGTGTCATTTCAAAATAAAAGCCCATTGAATTGTCCCATTTCTGTAAATTAATTTCCAAATTTAAATAATTATTAAAAAGAAACCTTTAGTTTGCACAGAACAATTTCACTTCATAATCATAGTACCACATCTGATTATGTCACTCACTGAATATCAAGTCATTCTGATGTGTCATTTCAAAATAAAGGCCCTTTGAATTGTCCCATTTCTGTAAATTTATTTCCAAATTTAAATAATTATTAAAAAGAAACCTTTAGTTTGCACAGAACAATTTCACTTCATAATCATAGTACCACACCTGATTATGTCACTCACTTCATATGAAGTCATTCTGATGTGTCATTTCAAAATAAAAGCTCTTTGAATTGTCCCATTTCTGTAAATTTTTTTCCAAATTTAAATAATTATTAAAAGGAAACCTTTAGTTTGCACAGAACAATTTCACTTCATAATCATAGTACCACACCTTATTATGTCACTCACTTCATATGAAGTCATTCTGATGTGTCATTTCAAAATAAAAGCTCTTTGAATTGTCCCATTTCTGTAAATATATTTCCAAAATTTAGATCATTATTAAAAAGAAACCTTTAGATTGCACAGACCAATTTCATTTCATAGTCATAGTACAACACCTGATTATGTCACTCATGTAATATGAAGTCATTCTGATGTGTCATTTCAAAATAAAGGCCCTTTGAATTGTTCCATTTTTGTAAATTAATTTCCAAATTTAAATAATTATTAAAAAGAAACCTTTAGTTTGCACAGAACAATTTCACTTCATAATCATAGTACCACATCTGATTATGTCACTCACTGAATATCAAGTCATTCTGATGTGTCATTTCAAAATAAAGGCCCTTTGAATTGTCCCATTTCTGTAAATTTATTTCCAAATTTAAATAATTATTGAAAAGAAACCTTTAGTTTGCACAGAACAATTTCACTTCATAATCATAGTACCACACCTGATTATATCACTCACTTCATATGAAGTCATTCTGATGTGTCATTTCAAAATAAAAGCCCATTGAATTGTCCCATTTCTGTAATTTTTTTTCCAAATTTAAATAATTTTTAAAAGGAAACCTTTAGTTTGCACAGAACAATTTCACTTCATAATCATAGTACCACACCTGATTATGTCACTCACTTCATATGAAGTCATTCTGATGTGTCATTTCAAAATAAAAGCTCTTTGAATTGTCCCATTTCTGTAAATTTATTTCCAAAATTTAGATCATTATTAAAAAGAAACCTTTAGATTGCACAGACCAATTTCATTTCATAGTCATAGTACAACACCTGATTATGTCACTCACTTCATATGAAGTCATTCTGATGTGTCATTTCAAAATAAAAGCTCTTTGAATTGTCCCATTTCTGTAAATATAATTTCAAATGTAAATAATTATTAAAAAGAAACCTTTAGTTTGCACAGAAAAACTTCACTTCATAATCATAGTACCACACCTGATTATGTCACTCACTTCATATGAAGTCATTCTGATGTGTCATTTCAAAATAAAAGCCCATTGAATTGTCCCATATCTGTAAATTTAATTCCACATTTAAATAATTATTAAAAGGAAACCTTTAGTTTGCACAGAACAATTTCACTTCATAATCATAGTACCACACCTGATTATGTCACTCACTTCATATGAAGTCATTCTGATGTGTCATTTCAAAATAAAAGCTCTTTGAATTGTCCCATTTCTGTAAATTTAATTCCAAAATTTAGATCATTATTAAAAAGAAACCTTTAGATTGCACAGAACAATTTCACTTCATAGTCATAGTACAACACCTGATTATGTCACTCATGTAATATGAAGTCATTCTGATGTGTCATTTCAAAATAAAGGCCCTTTGAATTGTCCCGTTTCTGTAAATTAATTTCCAAATTTAAATAATTATTAAAAAGAAACCTTTAGTTTGCACAGAACAATTTCACTTCATAATCATAGTACCACACCTGATTATGTCACTCACTTCATATGAAGTCATTCTGATGTGTCATTTCAAAATAAAAGCTCTTTGAATTGTCCCATTTCTGTAAATTTAATTCCAAAATTTAGATCATTATTAAAAAGAAACCTTTAGATTGCACAGAACAATTTCACTTCATAGTCATAGTACAACACCTGATTATGTCACTCATGTAATATGAAGTCATTCTGATGTGTCATTTCAAAATAAAGGCCCTTTGAATTGTCCCGTTTCTGTAAATTAATTTCCAAATTTAAATAATTATTAAAAAGAAACCTTTAGTTTGCACAGAACAATTTCACTTCATAGTCATAGTACAACTCCTGATTATGTCACTCACTTCATATGAAGTCATTCTGATGTGTCATTTCAAAATAAAGGCCCTTTGAATTGTCCCATTTCTGTAAATTTATTTCCAAATTTAAATAATTATTAAATGTGAACCATTAGTTTGCACAGAACAATTTCACTTCATAATCATAGTACCACACCTGATTATGTCACTCACTTCATATGAAGTCATTCTGATGTGTCATTTCAAAATAAAAGCTCTTTGAATTGTCCCATTTCTGTAAATTTAATTCCAAAATTTAGATCATTATTAAAAAGAAACCTTTAGATTGCACAGAACAATTTCACTTCATAATCATAGTACCACACCTGATTATGTCACTCATTAAATATAAAGTCATTCTGATGTGTTATTTCAAAATAAAAGCTCTTTGAATTGTCCCATTTCTGTAAATTTAATTTCAAATGTAAATAATTATTAAAAAGAAACCTTTAGTTTGCACAGAACAACTTCACTTCATAATCATAGTACCACACCTGATTATGTCACTCACTTCATATGAAGTCATTCTGATGTGTCATTTCAAGATAAAAGCCCATTGAATTGTCCCATATCTGTAAATTTAATTCCACATTTAAATAATTATTAAAAGGAAACCTTTAGTTTGCACAGAACAATTTCACTTCATAATCATAGTACCACACCTGATTATGTCACTCACTTAATATGAAGTCATTCTGATGTATCATTCCAAAATAAAGGCCCTTTGAATTGTCCCATGTCTGTAAAATTAATTTCAAATTTAAATAATTATTAAAAGGAAACCTTTAGTTTGCACAGAACAATTTCACTTCATAATCATAGTACAACACCTGACTATGTCACTCATGTAATATGAAGTCATTCTGATGTGTCATTTCAAAATAAAGGCCATTTGAATTGTCCCATTTCTGTAAATTTAATTCCAAATTTAAATAATTATTAAAAAGAAACCTTTAGTTTGCACAGAACAACTTCACTTCATAATCATAGTACCACACCTGATTATGTCACTCACTTCATATGAAGTCATTCTGATGTGTCATTTCAAAATAAAAGCCCATTGAATTGTCCCATTTCTGTAAATTTATTTCCACATTTAAATAATTATTAAAAGGAAACCTTTAGTTTGCACAGAACAATTTCACTTCATAATCATAGTACCACACCTGATTATGTCACTCACTTCATATGAAGTCATTCTGATGTGTCATTTCAAAATAAAAGCTCTTTGAATTGTCCCATTTCTGTAAATTTAATTCCAAATTTATGTCATTATTAAATGTGAACCATTAGTTTGCACAGAACAATTTCACTTCATAATCATAGTACCACACCTGATTATGTCACTCACTGAATATGAAGTCATTCTGGTGTGCCATTTTAAAAAAGAACTATTGTAAATGATCACATTTCAGCTATATTCACTCCGGATGTTGGAATTGTTATTAAAAGGAATCCTCCAGTTTGCACACACCACTTTCACTTTATAATGAAAGTACACCCCCTAAATATATGTCTCTCACTTAATATCAAGTCATTCTTGTGTGCCATTTCAGATTAGGACCACTGTAATCAATCAGATTTAAATTATATTCACTGTAGATGTTGAGATTGTTAATAAAAGGAATCCTCCAGTTTGTAAACACTACTTTCACTTCATAATGATAGTACAGCACATGCAAGCATCAATCATTTAATGTCATACTATTGTAGTGTGTCTAATTTGTTCATCCACTCATTACATCCAGATCACATTACTGATATAATGCACGACGCGGTTCCTCAGCGCCTTCAAGAGTAGTCGACTCATGTACCGAGTGATTACTCCAGTGTGAATCGAAGGAACTGGCGTTAGAAGCGTGCTGGAGTCACCCCCTCACTGGTGGATTACCCCTTCAGGTCCGGGGAATTTTTTTTGGGGGGGTTAAGGGTGGGGGCTGTTAGCCTCCGACTTCAGGACAAGGGAAGTGAGGCTAACAGGGGCGCACCTCTGGGGGATCCATGGTTAAAGAAATCCCTCAAGAGTTCGCCCATCAGACCCCCTAAACCCTTAACAGTTCCAGTACAGGACGTCGTTGCAGGGCCCCCTGCCTCCGTGGACGTTGTCGCAGGGCCCCCTGCCTCCGTGGCGTCGTCGCAGGGCCCCCTGCCTCCGTGGCGTCGTCGCAGGGCCCCCTGCCTCCGTGGACGTCGTCGCAGGGCCCCCTGCCTCCGTGGACGTCGTCGCAGGGCCTCCTGCCTCCGTGGACGTCGTCGCAGGGCCTCCTGTCTCTGTGGACGTCGTCGCAGGGCCTCTTGTCTCCGTGGACGTCATCGCAGGGCCCTCTGCTCCCAAGGATGTCGCTGCACTCCCTCCTGATCTCCAGGAGAAGCTTGCAAGCCTCTTGGCACGTCTGGAGGTCTCCGTGAAGGCGGCACCCGCCGCTCCTGTCTCCGTGAAGGCGGCACCAGCCGCTCCTGTCTCTGTGAAGGCGGCACCAGCCGCTCCTGTCTCCGTGAAGGTGGCACCAGCCGCTCCTGGACCTGTGACTGTGGCTCCGGCCGCTTCTGCACCCGTGACTGTGGCTCTGGTCGCTTCAGGTCGTGTCCCCATAACTGTGCCCAGGCTGGTTCCTCAGACTTCCCCTCAGACATTTGCCAGTCCTGGGCATCCCCCAGTTGTTTTGATTCCCATGTCTGTTCCTGTCCTGGTTCCTGTCTTAGTCCTCGTCCCTGTACCTGTGTCTGCCTTTGTCTCTGTTCCCGTCCCTGTCACTGTGTTCGTGTCAGTCCCGGTAAACGTCCTGGTCCCTGTTCCCCTGCCAAGTCTTATCCAGTCCCCTGTTAATCCAGTCCAGTCCACATTTCAGTCTTATGTCTTATCACCTGTCTCTTCACCTGTCTTGTCTTCAGTCCAGTCTCCATTTCAACCCTCTGTCCTGTCTCAAGTCCAGTCTCCTGTCCATTCCCAACACCCAGTCCCGTCACCTGTCCTGCCTCATGTCCAGTCCCCGTATACATCCAGTGTTCAATCAAATGTCCTGTCCCCTGTTCAGTCACTTGTCTTGTCTCCTTTCCAGTCCACTGTCCTGTCCCCTGCTCCTGTCCAATCTTCTGTCTCTGGTTCTGTCCTGTCCTCAGTTATGTCCCCTGTCTCGTCACCAGTCTCTGCTCCTGTCCAGTCCCATTACCCAGTTCTGCCACATGTTCTGTCTCCATTCCAGTCCCCTGTCCTGTCACCTGCCCATGTCCAGTCTTCTGTCCCTAAACCTGTTCAGTCACCTGCTTCTGTCTCCAGTTCCTAGTCTCGTCCAATCCCCGTTCCCATCCATTGTCCTATCCAATGTCAAGCACCCTGTCCAGTTTCCTGCTCCGGTCCAGTCTCATGTGTCCTGTCTAGTCCTTTCCAGTCTCAAGTCCTGTCTCCTTTTCCCTTTTTTCAGTCACCCGTTCAGTCCCGTCTGCTCTCCAGTTTTGTCTCCAGTCCGTCCCCCTCTTCATTCCAGTATTTCATCACCCGTCTCTAGTTCTGTCTTGTCCCGTTTCTGTCCTCTGTCTTGTCTCAAGTCTCTTCTCCTGTAGCCTCCCTTTGTCAGCCTCCTGTCCTGTCCTGTGTCCAGTCTCCTATATCCGGTCCGGTCATGTCCCCAGCTCCTGTGTCTGTTCTGTTGTGTCTGTTGTCCTTGTCTCCGCCCATGTCCCGCCTTTGTTCCGCCTCCTTGTCCGCTGTCCTCGTTATCTGTCTCAGGTGTGTCTCGTTTGTATGTAGTATTTAAGTTCCCTTGTGTCACTTCCTGTTATCGGTCATTTGTTTTGCTCTTTCCCAGTCAAGTCATGTCGTTTCGTTTTGTGTTGTTAACTTCCTAGTCAAGACGTTTCGTTTAGTTTCCCAGTCATGTTGTTTCTTCCTTTTTCATAGTCATATGGTGTTGTTTCTCTCCCACTTCAAGTCAGGTTGTTTTTGTTTCCTAGTCGTTTCATTTTGATTCCAAAGTCATGTCGGTTTGTGTAATTCTCATTTGTAGTCATGTCATTTTGTTTTTCTCCCCAAGCCTTGTCATTTCTTTCCTCTAAGTATCGTTGTTTCGCCTCCAGTGTATCTGTGTCTTGTTTCTTAGTTTGGTCTGTCTCTGTTGTTTTCCTCAATTCATTTCATATGTCTAGTTGTTTCCGTAGTTGCCAGTCTTTGTTTTGTTGTATCTTTTGTTTCATTAAAATTACTGTGTTTTAGCAAGTGCGTCCGCCTCCGTCAGTCTGCCCCGCTAATCGTGACATTCACTGAGTGACGCCATAGGAGAAGTACTATTGGTTCCATGAAGAACCATCTTTCGGAATATTTTAAATGTGTAAAAAAAGCCACAGTCACGGGTGGAGAAGCGGCGGAGCCACAGTCACGGGTGCAGAAGCGGCCGGAGCCACAGTCACGGGTCCAGGAGCGGCTGGTGCCACCTTCACGGAGACAGGAGCGGCTGGTGCCGCCTTCACAGAGACAGGAGCGGCTGGTGCCGCCTTCACGGAGACAGGAGCGGCGGGTGCCGCCTTCACGGAGACCTCCAGACGTGCCAAGAGGCTTGCAAGCTTCTCCTGGAGATCAGGAGGGAGTGCAGCGACATCCTTGGGAGCAGAGGGCCCTGCGATGACGTCCACGGAGACAAGAGGCCCTGCGACGACGTCCACAGAGACAGGAGGCCCTGCGACGACGTCCACGGAGGCAGGAGGCCCTGCGACGACGTCCACGGAGGCAGGGGGCCCTGCGACGACGTCCACGGAGGCAGGGGGCCCTGCGACGATGCCACGGAGGCAGGGGGCCCTGCGACAACGTCCACGGAGGCAGGGGGCCCTGCAACGACGTCCTGTACTGGAACTGTTAAGGGTTTAGGGGGTCTGATGGGCGAACTCTTGAGGGATTTCTTTAACCATGGATCCCCCAGAGGTGCGCCCCTGTTAGCCTCACTTCCCTTGTCCTGAAGTCGGAGGCTAACAGCCCCCACCCTTAACCCCCCCAAAAAAAATTCCCCGGACCTGAAGGGGTAATCCACCAGCGAGGGGGTGACTCCAGCACGCTTCTAACGCCAGTTCCTTCGATTCACACTGGAGTAATCACTCGGTACATGAGTCGACTACTCTTGAAGGCGCTGAGGAACCGCGTCGTGCATTATATCAGTAATGTGATCTGGATGTAATGAGTGGATGAACAAATTAGACACACTACAATAGTATGACATTAAATGATTGATGCTTGCATGTGCTGTACTATCATTATGAAGTGAAAGTAGTGTTTACAAACTGGAGGATTCCTTTTATTAACAATCTCAACATCTACAGTGAATATAATTTAAATCTGATTGATTACAGTGGTCCTAATCTGAAATGGCACACAAGAATGACTTGATATTAAGTGAGAGACATATATTTAGGGGGTGTACTTTCATTATAAAGTGAAAGTGGTGTGTGCAAACTGGAGGATTCCTTTTAATAACAATTCCAACATCCGGAGTGAATATAGCTGAAATGTGATCATTTACAATAGTTCTTTTTTAAAATGGCACACCAGAATGACTTCATATTCAGTGAGTGACATAATCAGGTGTGGTACTATGATTATGAAGTGAAATTGTTCTGTGCAAACTAATGGTTCACATTTAATAATGATATAAATTTGGAATTAAATTTACAGAAATGGGACAATTCAAAGAGCTTTTATTTTGAAATGACACATCAGAATGACTTCATATGAAGTGAGTGACATAATCAGGTGTGGTACTATGATTATGAAGTGAAATTGTTCTGTGCAAACTAAAGGTTTCCTTTTAATAATTATTTAAATTTGGAAATAAATTTACAGAAATGGGACAATTCAATGGGCTTTTATTTTGAAATGACACATCAGAATGACTTCATATGAAGTGAGTGACATAATCAGGTGTGGTACTATGATTATGAAGTGAAGTTGTTCTGTGCAAACTAAAGGTTTCTTTTTAATAATTATTTAAATTTGGAATTAAATTTACAGAAATGGGACAATTCAAATGGCCTTTATTTTGAAATGACACATCAGAATGACTTCATATTACATGAGTGACATAGTCAGGTGTTGTACTATGATTATGAAGTGAAATTGTTCTGTGCAAACTAAAGGTTTCCTTTTAATAATTATTTAAATTTGAAATTAATTTTACAGACATGGGACAATTCAAAGGGCCTTTATTTTGGAATGATACATCAGAATGACTTCATATTAAGTGAGTGACATAATCAGGTGTGGTACTATGATTATGAAGTGAAATTGTTCTGTGCAAACTAAAGGTTTCCTTTTAATAATTATTTAAATGTGGAATTAAATTTACAGATATGGGACAATTCAATGGGCTTTTATTTTGAAATGACACATCAGAATGACTTCATATGAAGTGAGTGACATAATCAGGTGTGGTACTATGATTATGAAGTGAAGTTGTTCTGTGCAAACTAAAGGTTTCTTTTTAATAATTATTTACATTTGAAATTAAATTTACAGAAATGGGACAATTCAAAGAGCTTTTATTTTGAAATAACACATCAGAATGACTTTATATTTAATGAGTGACATAATCAGGTGTGGTACTATGATTATGAAGTGAAATTGTTCTGTGCAATCTAAAGGTTTCTTTTTAATAATGATCTAAATTTTGGAATTAAATTTACAGAAATGGGACAATTCAAAGAGCTTTTATTTTGAAATGACACATCAGAATGACTTCATATGAAGTGAGTGACATAATCAGGTGTGGTACTATGATTATGAAGTGAAATTGTTCTGTGCAAACTAAAGGTTTCCTTTTAATAATTATTTAAATGTGGAATTAAATTTACAGATATGGGACAATTCAATGGGCTTTTATTTTGAAATGACACATCAGAATGACTTCATATGAAGTGAGTGACATAATCAGGTGTGGTACTATGATTATGAAGTGAAGTTTTTCTGTGCAAACTAAAGGTTTCTTTTTAATAATTATTTACATTTGAAATTATATTTACAGAAATGGGACAATTCAAAGAGCTTTTATTTTGAAATGACACATCAGAATGACTTCATATGAAGTGAGTGACATAATCAGGTGTGGTACTATGATTATGAAGTGAAGTTGTTCTGTGCAAACTAAAGGTTTCTTTTTAATAATTATTTACATTTGAAATTATATTTACAGAAATGGGACAATTCAAAGAGCTTTTATTTTGAAATGACACATCAGAATGACTTCATATGAAGTGAGTGACATAATCAGGTGCTGTACTATGACTATGAAATGAAATTGGTCTGTGCAATCTAAAGGTTTCTTTTTAATAATGATCTAAATTTTAGAAATAAATTTACAGAAATGGGACAATTCAAAGAGCTTTTATTTTGAAATGACACATCAGAATGACTTCATATGAAGTGAGTGACATAATCAGGTGTGGTACTATGATTATGAAGTGAAATTGTTCTGTGCAAACTAAAGGTTTCCTTTTAATAATTATTTAAATTTGGAAATAAATTTACAGAAATGGGACAATTCAAAGAGCTTTTATTTTGAAATAACACATCAGAATGACTTCATATGAAGTGAGTGACATAATCAGGTGTGGTACTATGATTATGAAGTGAAATTGTTCTGTGCAAACTAATGGTTCACATTTAATAATTATTTAAATTTGGAAATAAATTTACAGAAATGGGACAATTCAAAGGGCCTTTATTTTGAAATGACACATCAGAATGACTTCATATGAAGTGAGTGACATAATCAGGTGTGGTACTATGATTATGAAGTGAAATTGTTCTGTGCAAACTAAGGGTTTCTTTTTAATAATTATTTAAATTTGGAAATTAATTTACAGAAATGGGACAATTCAAAGGGCCTTTATTTTGAAATGACACATCAGAATGACTTCATATGAAGTGAGTGACATAATCAGGTGTGGTACTATGACTATGAAGTGAAATTGTTCTGTGCAAACTAAAGGTTTCTTTTTAATAATTATTTAAATTTGGAAATTAATTTACAGAAATGGGACAATTCAATGGGCTTTTATTTTGAAATGACACATCAGAATGACTTCATATTACATGAGTGACATAATCAGGTGTTGTACTATGATTATGAAGTGAAGTTGTTCTGTGCAAACTAAAGGTTTCTTTTTAATAATTATTTAAATTTGGAATTCAATTTACAGAAATGGGACAATTCAAATGGCCTTTATTTTGAAATGACACATCAGAATGACTTCATATTACATGAGTGACATAATCAGGTGTTGTACTATGATTATGAAGTGAAATTGTTCTGTGCAAACTAAAGGTTTCTTTTTAATAATTATTTAAATTTGGAATTCAATTTACAGAAATGGGACAATTCAAATGGCCTTTATTTTGAAATGACACATCAGAATGACTTCATATTACATGAGTGACATAATCAGGTGTTGTACTATGACTATGAAGTGAAATTGTTCTGTGCAATCTAAAGGTTTCTTTTTAATAATGATCTAAATTTTGGAATTAAATTTACAGAAATGGGACAATTCAAAGAGCTTTTATTTTGAAATGACACATCAGAATGACTTCATATTACATGAGTGACATAATCAGGTGTGGTACTATGATTATGAAGTGAAATTGTTCTGTGCAAACTAATGGTTCACATTTAATAATTATTTAAATTTGGAAATAAATTTACAGAAATGGGACAATTCAAAGGGCCTTTATTTTGAAATGACACATCAGAATGACTTCATATGAAGTGAGTGACATAATCAGGTGTGGTACTATGATTATGAAGTGAAATTTTTCTGTGCAAACTAAGGGTTTCTTTTTAATAATTATTTAAATTTGGAAATTAATTTACAGAAATGGGACAATTCAAAGGGCCTTTATTTTGAAATGACACATCAGAATGACTTCATATGAAGTGAGTGACATAATCAGGTGTGGTACTATGACTATGAAGTGAAATTGTTCTGTGCAAACTAAAGGTTTCTTTTTAATAATTATTTAAATTTGGAAATTAATTTACAGAAATGGGACAATTCAATGGGCTTTTATTTTGAAATGACACATCAGAATGACTTCATATTACATGAGTGACATAATCAGGTGTGGTACTATGATTATGAAGTGAAGTTGTTCTGTGCAAACTAAAGGTTTCTTTTTAATAATTATTTAAATTTGGAATTCAATTTACAGAAATGGGACAATTCAAATGGCCTTTATTTTGAAATGACACATCAGAATGACTTCATATTACATGAGTGACATAATCAGGTGTTGTACTATGATTATGAAGTGAAATTGTTCTGTGCAAACTAAAGGTTTCTTTTTAATAATTATTTAAATTTGGAATTCAATTTACAGAAATGGGACAATTCAAATGGCCTTTATTTTGAAATGACACATCAGAATGACTTCATATTACATGAGTGACATAATCAGGTGTTGTACTATGACTATGAAGTGAAATTGTTCTGTGCAATCTAAAGGTTTCTTTTTAATAATGATCTAAATTTTGGAATTAAATTTACAGAAATGGGACAATTCAAAGAGCTTTTATTTTGAAATGACACATCAGAATGACTTCATATGAAGTGAGTGACATAATCAGGTGTGGTACTATGATTATGAAGTGAAATTGTTCTGTGCAAACTAAAGGTTTCCTTTTAATAATTATTTAAATGCGGAATTAAATTTACAGATATGGGACAATTCAATGGGCTTTTATTTTGAAATGACACATCAGAATGACTTCATATGAAGTGAGTGACATAATCAGGTGTGGTACTATGATTATGAAGTGAAGTTTTTCTGTGCAAACTAAAGGTTTCTTTTTAATAATTATTTACATTTGAAATTATATTTACAGAAATGGGACAATTCAAAGAGCTTTTATTTTGAAATGACACATCAGAATGACTTCATATGAAGTGAGTGACATAATCAGGTGTGGTACTATGATTATGAAGTGAAGTTGTTCTGTGCAAACTAAAGGTTTCTTTTTAATAATTATTTACATTTGAAATTATATTTACAGAAATGGGACAATTCAAAGAGCTTTTATTTTGAAATGACACATCAGAATGACTTCATATGAAGTGAGTGACATAATCAGGTGTTGTACTATGACTATGAAATGAAATTGGTCTGTGCAATCTAAAGGTTTCTTTTTAATAATGATCTAAATTTTGGAAATAAATTTACAGAAATGGGACAATTCAAAGAGCTTTTATTTTGAAATGACACATCAGAATGACTTCATATGAAGTGAGTGACATAATCAGGTGTGGTACTATGATTATGAAGTGAAATTGTTCTGTGCAAACTAAAGGTTTCCTTTTAATAATTATTTAAATTTGGAAATAAATTTACAGAAATGGGACAATTCAATGGGCTTTTATTTTGAAATGACACATCAGAATGACTTCATATGAAGTGAGTGACATAATCAGGTGTGGTACTATGATTATGAAGTGAAATTGTTCTGTGCAAACTAAAGGTTTCCTTTTAATAATTATTTAAATTTGGAAATAAATTTACAGAAATGGGACAATTCAATGGGCTTTTATTTTGAAATGACACATCAGAATGACTTCATATGAAGTGAGTGACATAATCAGGTGTGGTACTATGATTATGAAGTGAAATTGTTCTGTGCAAACTAAAGGTTTCTTTTTAATAATTATTTAAATTTGGAAATAAATTTACAGAAATGGGACAATTCAAAGGGCCTTTATTTTGAAATGACACATCAGAATGACTTGATATTCAGTGAGTGACATAATCAGATGTGGTACTATGATTATGAAGTGAAATTGTTCTGTGCAAACTAAAGGTTTCTTTTTAATAATTATTTAAATTTGGAAATTAATTTACAAAAATGGAACAATTCAAAGGGCCTTTATTTTGAAATGACACATCAGAATGACTTCATATTACATGAGTGACATAATCAGGTGTTGTACTATGACTATGAAATGAAATTGGTCTGTGCAATCTAAAGGTTTCTTTTTAATAATGATCTAAATTTTGGAAATAAATTTACAGAAATGGGACAATTCAAAGAGCTTTTATTTTGAAATGACACATCAGAATGACTTCATATGAAGTG
The DNA here is from genome assembly GCF_029633855.1 of Hoplias malabaricus. NCBI lineage: Eukaryota > Metazoa > Chordata > Actinopteri > Characiformes > Erythrinidae > Hoplias > Hoplias malabaricus. Next base: position 33,143,145 of record NC_089803.1, read on the forward strand.
AGTGACATAATAAGGTGTGGTACTATGATTATGAAGTGAAATTGTTCTGTGCAAACTAAAGGTTTCCTTTTAATAATTATTTAAATTTGGAAAAAAATTTACAGAAATGGGACAATTCAATGGGCTTTTATTTTGAAATGACACATCAGAATGACTTCATATGAAGTGAGTGACATAATCAGGTGTGGTACTATGACTATGAAGTGAAGTTGTTCTGTGCAAACTAAAGGTTTCTTTTTAATAATTATTTAAATTTGGAATTCAATTTACAGAAATGGGACAATTCAAATGGCCTTTATTTTGAAATGACACATCAGAATGACTTCATATTACATGAGTGACATAATCAGGTGTTGTACTATGATTATGAAGTGAAATTGTTCTGTGCAAACTAAAGGTTTCTTTTTAATAATTATTTAAATTTGGAATTCAATTTACAGACATGGGACAATTCAAATGGCCTTTATTTTGAAATGACACATCAGAATGACTTCATATTACATGAGTGACATAATCAGGTGTTGTACTATGACTATGAAGTGAAATTGTTCTGTGCAATCTAAAGGTTTCTTTTTAATAATGATCTAAATTTTGGAATTAAATTTACAGAAATGGGACAATTCAAAGAGCTTTTATTTTGAAATGACACATCAGAATGACTTCATATGAAGTGAGTGACATAATCAGGTGTGGTACTATGATTATGAAGTGAAATTGTTCTGTGCAAACTAAAGGTTTCCTTTTAATAATTATTTAAATTTGGAAATAAATTTACAGAAATGGGACAATTCAAAGGGCCTTTATTTTGAAATGACACATCAGAATGACTTGATATTCAGTGAGTGACATAATCAGATGTGGTACTATGATTATGAAGTGAAATTGTTCTGTGCAAACTAAAGGTTTCTTTTTAATAATTATTTAAATTTGGAAATTAATTTACAGAAATGGGACAATTCAATGGGCTTTTATTTTGAAATGACACATCAGAATGACTTCATATTACATGAGTGACATAATCAGGTGTTGTACTATGATTATGAAGTGAAGTTGTTCTGTGCAAACTAAAGGTTTCTTTTTAATAATTATTTAAATTTGGAATTCAATTTACAGAAATGGGACAATTCAAATGGCCTTTATTTTGAAATGACACATCAGAATGACTTCATATTACATGAGTGACATAATCAGGTGTTGTACTATGATTATGAAGTGAAATTGTTCTGTGCAAACTAAAGGTTTCCTTTTAATAATTATTTAAATTTGAAATTAATTTTACAGACATGGGACAATTCAAAGGGCCTTTATTTTGGAATGATACATCAGAATGACTTCATATTAAGTGAGTGACATAATCAGGTGTGGTACTATGATTATGAAGTGAAATTGTTCTGTGCAAACTAAAGGTTTCTTTTTAATAATTATTTACATTTGAAATTAAATTCACAGAAATGGGACAATTCAAAGGGCCTTTATTTTGAAATGACACATCAGAATGACTTCATATTAAGTGAGTGACATAATCAGGTGTGGTACTATGATTATGAAGTGAAATTGTTCTGTGCAAACTAAAGGTTTCTTTTTAATAATTATTTAAATTTGGAAATAAATTTACAGACATAGGACTACACAAAGGGCCTTTTTTTTAAATGGCACATCAGAGTGACTTGAGAGTCATGTCCTAAAATCTTCATCATTTCCACAAAATAGCAAATATTTGTTGTTTATCCATTTATTATTTGTTTAGAAAATTATTTATTATTACATACATTTCCTGTCATTGACTTTTGGCTTTTATTTAGAAATTTGTTCCTCTGCACGCTATTACCGTAATGTTCAGAATACGACGTTCCACCAAATCTAAGTGGGGGCTGGCTTGACCAAGCTTTTCCAAGTGGAGGCTGGCTTGACTATGGACAATAATAGGGATTTTGAATATCATTTACTCAAAAACTACACAGTAAAATCACTTCATATTTCATAGGAACATAGTGTGGTACACACAGAACTGATATCTGTTGGTTGTATGGACTACTTATTAGAAATAACCATATTATAAAGCAGTGAACCTGACTCAGGTAAAAAAAACAATGGACAATTATAGGGATTTTGAATGTCATTTACATAAAAACTATACAGTAAAATCACTTCATACTTCATAGATACATAGTGTAGTAAACCCTGAACTGATATCTGTTGATTGTTTGGACTACTTACTAGAAATGACCAATATATAAACCGGTTAAATGCTGTTTCTTTCTTTAAAATGAAGGGCATAAGCTCAGGTCTTCACGCGCATTGAGTATTACCGGTTTGTCACTAGTATACGCGCACTAAAATCTGACGTGCGGCTAGTTTAACCGTGTTTTCTCAAACGGCGGCTGGCTTAACCGCAGTTACTGGGCTGTCACTCAACAACTTCTTAGCTAAGAACCCCTGACAAAAGAACCCCCTGAAAAATAGGAAGCCCTGAAATTATCTCCCAAATCCTTACAATTATTGGATATTTAATAATTTTCGTTTGATTTCTGGCACACGTCTGACGCCATATCCACACTCGGCATGAGTTTGAAACCAGGATTTGGTTATCATAAGATCTGTAAACCATGGTCTCTACATACTGCTGGAGGAAAAGAGCTAAAAGATCAGCGGAGCTGAGCCGCACTGATTGATCGACCAATAACGAACCGAGGGCGCTAATCGTCCGTTAGTCAGAGCCGTTGGTGCCAGGACTTAAGATACATCATCTCAGGTAAATCAGTATGAACATGGCTGTTAGACTGTGCGCTTGGCATAGATATGTTTAATGCCACTCAGTAAAACACTGCTTGGCCTCCCAAAAAGGTTTTACAACAGGTTTAAAAAAAAAAACATATCGTGGGAGGTCTCCTCGGTCCGCTCGTAATGTTAACAGAGACAGGGCCCGTGTTTGCATTGTTCAATTCAGCTTGGCTTTATTGGCATGACTTTCAGTAACAATGTTGCCAGTGTTCAAGCTCAACCTTAACGTGAACTCCCCGATAAGTAACCACCCCAAAATAATTAGCACTGGGCTATCTGAAAATATTTTTTGACACAAACACTTAACACAGCGTGCTTTGTTTTAATTCGAGTACAGATGAAATATTTCACTAAATTCGCTAGCTAGCTATCACTAGATACATGATTTAGATTTAGTTAACATTTGTCTGTTAGTTTGGCGAATGAAGTGATGAAATTTCCATCTAAAGTTAATGTAGCTAACTTGCGTAAAGAACAAATTACGGCCTGGTAAATCGCCGAGGAGCTTGACAGCCTAAAGCACGGACGCCATTTTACAAAGTTGACTACAGACAATCCACTATCTAGATTAGCAGATATTGGAGGAAAAAATCGGTGCGTTTTACTCGGCCATGTCAGTTAGCACTAACTAGTGCAAAATCAGTGCCGATAATTACTTTTTTACATTAGGTTCATTTCTTATTTGGGAACATTTTTTGTTTGATGGAAAAAAGTATGAGATTACTTGCGATAAACAAACTCCGTTGTAGGTGATTAGGGTGGGTTAGAACAAGGACGACATTTCATTATGCAGATCAGTCGTTCACCAGGATCAGGACTGAGAAACACTGGTCTAAGTAATGCTTATGGTGTGGTTTAAACCAAGGGTCAAGCTTATCCACAAAGGGTCGGTGTGGCTGCAGGTTTTCTTTCCAACCCAACAGTAGCACACCCTGTATAACTGTTTAGAGATTGAGACTAGATGATTAAACAAGTAGAGTCAGGTGTGCTCCTGCCTAAAGAGGACATCTAGCTACCATTGTGGGGAAATACTGTGCCTTCTGGTTGTTTACGTTCAGAAACTCTGTGTCTTTTTTTAAGGTACTCTCTCCCAAGTTTGGAGACAGTGCCACAGAAACAGCAACAAGTCAGTATAGCCTTATATTTAAATAGAATTTTTTTGTGTTCATTAACTTTAAAATGAAAACTTGCAGCCACACCGGCCCTTTGTGGATAAAACAAGACAAGTGGTTTAAACTAAAACTAGTTATTTTTACCTACTTTTCAGGGTTGGCAATGGACTTTGGAGGAATGTTAGAAATATCAATAATCAAGGTATGGTGCCCCACAGCCCAATATCATATCAGAATCATATACACACACTGATCAGCCACAATATTAAAGAGTAGTTATAACCTAAGACCACTTTTTAAAACAAACAGCTGAAATGTTTTTTCTGTGTAATAATAACGTATACCTGCCCTGCTTAAAAATTTAACACATTTCTACAGATTGTCAAAAATAAACATTTTGGTAATTTCTGCCTTTGCAGCATCCCTCTAGTTCAACTCTGTTATTCATGTGTTGCAGTGACTTAATGTTTTTGACATGGGTGCCATATTGGGGAATGATTGTCTGGCTTTACAGCGCAGTACTAAAATGAATGGCAAATCTTATACACTGCTGCGCTGGAGAGACTTTTACAACACCTTAGGGTGTGTGGTGGGTTGTCCCTTATGAACTAATGGACTATAAATGTAGAAACAAGATAATTGTATTGTAATGACTGATCTAGCATGTTCCACTCATGACTAAGCTTGACAAAACTGTAGTATAAATATTTATCAAGGTCATAAAATCATGCCTTATAGTCATAAAGTTTTTTTTAGTGCTCAATAGATATCAGAATGCTCTCTTAATTACAATGACCTTATAGAGAGGAATAGATTCTACCATCCTCATTTTTATAAAATCTGGATGCTGGGCAAAATATAAATAAAAACAATACAATAATGTACAAATAATAAAAATCCTGTATTGAAATTAGTACAAAGTAGTGCACGATATGGAAAAAAATGCGATGTGCGATAATGTTCTTGGTTATCCTGATATCGATGCGAAACTGGATAAATTAAGATTAAAGTAAAACAATGTGTCTCTGAATGGCAGTACATTTATTTTGCAGGTTTTTTCAACAAGAGATATCTCCTTAAATTAGATAAAAAGTATGCAAATTGTAATAGTGCATGCAGTTTGTGCAATTCAAGGCTGTATTCCCTGAACAACCACAAATAAAAATACAAATAAATAAATGTATAAGTAAATAATAGATATAGAAGTATCTATATCTAAATAAAAATATTATTTTCTCATATTAATACAAAGTTACTACAGCTGGAGATCAACAACACAAAACCAACATAGCCAACTTATAAACACAGAAACATCTAGTTAAATTTTTTTTTTTTTGTTAGGTCTACACTGTAAAACATAGTTTACCTATACCACCTAAGAAATTACTTAATGTGACAAAAATGAACAGGGTTTATTCAGCTCAAATAAATACTTTGAATGAACCATTATTTTATCCATAATATTTACTGGAGTTGAATAAATCCAGTTGAATAGTTTGTTACCACATGAAATGATTTTCTTTGAATGGACAGAACAGTTTTTAGTGTAGAAGTCCACAGTTCATTTGTTTTTTTAAAAAAAATCCTCCTAAACATGTAAACACCTCCCATTAAGCAAAGAGAATCAGCTTTTTTATTTTTATTTATTATTATTATTTTTTAGAAAGATTACCTTCTCCTAATTTATCTAATAATTTATTTATAATTAATAAATAAATATTTTAATAATTTATGTCATGTTTTGTTACACAGTGACAAACTATCATTCAAGTTAATATATATATATATATATATATATATATATATATATATATATATATATATATATATATATATATATATATATATATATATATATATATTTATATATTAACAGTGTATTTGCTTTGTTTTGAGCAATGGAGATTTTTTTACATGTGGAACTGCACTGTGATGAGTGGTAAATTTAACAGGGCTTTTAGATTTTGCAAAACACTCCTCATACCTTTGTTTGTGATTGAACTTTATGTCAGCAGTTCCCAAACTTTCGCACATTACGCAGATCACAAAAAAAGTGTTGGCAGCATTTTGTGTGCTTTGCGCTATCTGGAACGTGCGCAGAACAGCCACGAAGGAGTCTGTCTGCACGCATGAACTCGCATGAGAGGATTTTACTATGACTGACTGGCCTCATCGCCTTGCTGCGCACCCACCTTTAGGAACCACCATCTTAAATTATGGTAAAATTCTTTGTGTTCCCTGTGACGGTAACTACAAGGAGTTGGCATGCTTTGCAAAAAACATTGCACTGAACATTGCCATCTCGTTTAAAACCAAAGTATTCCCAGACCCTGTGTCTCCCTTTTTGGTACAAAATGTTTCTCACTTGTCTTCACTCTTCAAAAGGTTTTTCAGCACTTGGTCCAGCTGCACTAATTTTTAGAGTATGCGTGTTTAATGTGTATATTACCTGTAGGCCTCCCACCAGCTTGGCCTCCATTAAGTCAAGTGAGAATAGTCTGCAGTGTGACGAGCTTCCTCTGCTGCTGCTGCAAGAGGGTAATGCACACTGGTAATGCAATTTGAGTCTGCTGTTATTCAAGGCTTTATTGTGGCATTTTTCAATGTCTTTATCGCAAAAACTCATATTGTGATAACACATTATTTCAAATGTCTAAACTGAGAAGTTATAGTTTCTTGAGCAGTAGTTGCCCATTTTGTATTTGATGCCAGCGGTATATGTACCAGATCTGTCAATAATAACATATAGTAGTTAATATAAGTGGAATTAAAGAAAGGAAAAAATTTGAATGTAAAAACAAGAAATAAATAAATAAATGGCTTAATATGGGACATAAAACCAAAAACAAATCAACAAATCCTTGGGGGGGGGGGGGGGGGGGGGTTTACAAATATAATCTGTATATTTATGCAGTTTTATTTTTTATTTTGTGCATTTATTACTCAGTGTATTTATTTCTGTATTTCTCTATTTACTATTTTTATTAATTCCTATATTTTAATCTATTAAATATTTTTTTCTGTATTATTCTGTTTTTATTTACTTATTCATTTATTTATTTATTTCTGTATTTTCTCCTCGATGTATGCTGATAAAGGGGGCTGTTTTTTCATGTTCAGTTTCAAGTCCAGAACAGAGCATTCATTCATTCATTATTTGTAACCGCTTCTCCAATTCAGGGTTGTGGTGGGTCCGGAGCCTACCTGAAATCACTGGGCTCAAGGCAGGAACACACCCTGGAGGGGGCGCCAGTCCTTCAGTTAGCAACACTCACTCACTCTCATACTCGCACCTTTAGACACTTTTGAGTAGCTGGAACACCAAGAAGAAACCCATGCGGACACGGGGAGAACACACCAAACTCCTCATGGACAGTCACCTGGAGCGGGACTTGAATCCACAACCTCCAGGTCCCATAGAAGTGTTAGAGAGTACAATGTCGGCATGTAGGCTGGTATTGGATCTGCTCAGAGATGCAGCTGCTCGCCTCAATGGATAAATACAAGGGATGCATACATTGCTGGAGCAGTGTATGTATCTGCTTTTTAAGTGTGATGCCACACCATGTGTTCAATCCCGCCTTTGGTCCCATGTCATACATTCATAGACATGTTTACTGTTTGAATAAAGCTGAATGTCTTAATCAATCATGTGATCTCAATTCAGGAATTCAGAAAAGATGAATAATCGTAAAAAGTGCAACATAAAATGAAGCAAAATTGTCTTTGCCAGTACTTTTTGTCCTCTAAAATGCTGATCACTACCCACAATGCAATGCGCAGTTACGTAGTTTCCCATTCTCTATTATCATAGGAAGAACATAAATTGGGAAATAAGTGAATACAAAAAATAAATAGTTATGGAAATATATGAATAATAAAATTAATACATAAACATGAAAAACAAAATAGAAATAAATAACATGTATATCAGGAGAGAAAGTAAATTAAATACACATTTTAATTTATCTAAGGTTTTATTATTCTCAGGATATTTTAAATGTATTTTTATATAATTATTATTATTATTATGGATAAAATAAATTTTATTTAGTCATTTGTTTGTTCATTCATTTATTTAGTTTTAATTTTGGCAGGTTTGGCCTCTGTAACAGTAAATTGGTATACTGGTAAAATACTGGTGTAATGCTAGAAAAAATAAATAAATTAGGTTAATTGCCAGCAGATTAGTCACCTGATCTAAAAAAGTTTTAAAAAGATAATCTCAAATTTGCTGAATGTTTCAGAAGTAAAAATGAGGACCAGTTCAGCACTTTGTAAAAGACTGTGTGAGCAATTAGTACAAAAATTCAAGAATACAGTTTCTAAGCCTAAAATATTAAAGGTTGGAGGTTTAATCATGCGTGGTAAATAATATCATTAAATAATTCAGTGAAGTCTCTATGTGCAAGGGACAGCCCCAGAACAAATATTGGCAAAAACAGATTCGTTTCTGTAGTGGAAATCAATGCATGGGCTAAGAAACACTTCCCAAAACCTCTCCCTGTCAGTTTGTTGCTGCATCTACAAAGACAAATTAAAATTCACACATGTAAAGAGAATATATATATATATATATATATATATATATATATATATATATATATATATATATATATATATATATATATATATATATATATTGCATCCAGAAACAAGGCTGCTTTCTCATTTAAGATGTATTTAGGTGAAGTAGACAATTACTTGTGGTTTGACAAATAAAAATTAGGAATCTTTTTTGGAAATCATGGATACTATATCCTGATATAAGATAAGAAAGGCCTCTTCCAGCTTGTTATAATCACACAATTCAGAAGCCAGCTACAGTAATGGTGTGGCTGTGCCTTTGTGCACATGGTATGGGTGACGTTTAATGCTGAATGATTATACAAGTTTTGGAGCAACATGCTGCCATCCAGACAGGCCATCTTTTTTTATTTTTTTTATTTTTTTTTTCACAAAAGGCCTTGCTTATTTCAGTAATACAAGGCCAGTCTACATTCTGCATGGCCCCTTACTAGTCTGCCACATATTGAGAACAATCTATGCATCATGAAACGAAAAACAATATAATGGAGACCCAGAGCTGTTGAGCAGCTGAAATTCTATAACGTGAGAATGGGAAAACATGTAACTTTAAAACGGCTACAAGTGGTTTTCTCATTTTCAAAATGTTTACAGAGTGTAGTTAAGAATAGAGGTGCAACTGACCCAAAGTGTTGTTTTGGTTTTGGTGCTGGAAGTCGGCGCTCAGAGTAGTCAAGTCACAGCAATAAAGTTATTCAGTCAGTCTCAGTGCTCAAACACCTGCCACTTGAAGCTTCTAGTGTAAATTGTATAACTGGTCAGAGCTGATGTTACCATCTTTATTGATTCTCCCACCCCCTTTCCTCCTTCAATGGTACTTAGAAGGCAAACTTTTGTTTCTTATTTTCTTGTCCAGACATTTATTTCAACCTTAAATGGGTCGGTTTACAAGGCTAATATTGCCGTTATTTATAAGCCTCTTATTTGAATAAGGTTAATACATGCAGGTCGAATGTAAGATGAGGAGGACTTGTTGTGTTTTGGGAAAATTAAAAACATTTTTTTAAAGGTGCATTGAAAGAAAAGGTTTCTTCTGTAACCTAGTGCATATTTTTATTTAATGTTTCCATTAAATAAAAGTTTAATAAAATGTTTCTGAATGTAGTCATTTATAATAAAAAAAAATTTAAAAAAAAGGCAAAATCTGAATTAGCTAGACATTCTAAATCTGTGCATCTCTAGTTTTAAATAATTTGCACATCATTGCATGCAGTCTTTATGTACATGTTGTGCAGTGTCCCAACTTGTTTTTTCAGATCAACACTAGTCTGGGAAATGCTTGATCAGTATAATCCCAGGAGTGTCAAAGTAAGCAGAGGAAGGTGAACGTACGGACACAATTTTAATTTTATTTCCTCTGTGAGGTTGAGGATCCAGGATGTTTGTGGGGACAGATTGTGAAAGGATTTGCTACGCAGCCTGGAAGCCCTCATGAATATGAAGATCTGCAAGCTAAAATGAATCTCTTCTATCATGATGTCAATCTGGATGTCCAGAAAATAAAGTTAACTGCACTGGAGGAGGGACAGGTATTGCTTGCTAATGTGTGTTATAATGCCAGTTTGAAAATACATTTATATTGAGTTACTTTTCTCTTATTAACTATAAGCTATAAATTTAGTTACTGCACAAAAACCCAAAGAACTTTTCTCAGCTGTGTGCATGTGTTTTTACAGCTGTGTGCAGTGTTCTGCCCAACCCTGAAGAGCTGGTGCAGGGCCAAAATGGAATCTCTGTTTATGGGAACAGTGGGCAGTCAGGCCATGTGCTTATTAGTGGACTATGGAGAGCATATTGTTGTCAGTACAGATAAGTATGTATAATATATTTCTATGCATTTTTGTTGATGATTGTCATATGCTTCGGTAACTCCGAAAATTACACCTAAACATCAATCTGTTGTTTTTTTTGTGTTAATAAGACAGAGAAAACTTTCTTTACATACTATTAGGTTATAAAATCATCAGTGATTTAAGGACCTGTTATTGAATGTGTAATGCAGAAGAATTTTATTGATTGTATAAATTATTCATATTTACCTGTGTATTACTGTATTTATTTTTGGTCCATGTTCTCTGATATCATTTGTTTGGATTCTATTTGTTGAAGTCAGTTGTGTTTCCTGCAGTGCAAGAGCTCTTCTAGATAAGTTCCTGAAGCTGCCTTTCCGAGTGCGAAGATTCGAGTTGGCGAGGATTCACCCTATGAGACTCAAAGTGTTCCTTTCAAATGAGACAGCAGAACTAGTGTAAGACTACACACTTTACAGCATTGCTCACAGTACTTCAAAACAATGTAATATTGCAAGGGAACATTATGTGGAGAGAAAAAAACCTGTACCTGTTCCCTTGGGCAATTAAGTCATATTAGCTTTCTACCCACTGTTTAGACAGAGAATGTTTGTGTTATATGATTCTTATGGTATTTTGAACCAAAGCATTTGACAGATGTTTTTTTTTTTTTTCTGTTCACAGACACTGGGTCTATGTACACATTAGTTGCAGTTAAAGTTATTGAGTCAGTATTTATTTGTCTTGTTTTAATCTTTTTTCAGTCCATCACCTCACTGGGATACCTCTGTCACAAAATACCTGTACAATCTTCTGCAAGGTATGAGCATCATTTGAGCATGAATTGCTTAATGAACACAACATTTATGTTTTAATGTCTATTCAGTTTAATTTGAATAAAATATCTGTGTTCAGTTTCTACTATGGTGGAGGCTGTTGTTTGTGAAACAAATGCATGTTCCACTGCTATTGAACTGTACGTGACCATCAGGAATGTGAAGGTAATTTATTTAGAGATAATTTGTTGCACTGGAGTATTTTTTTCGGCCATTAGACATTCACTTTTGTAGTTCAGATTTCCATATATATATTTTCCATTTGTTGCTTCACATACATTCTTAGTCCCATTTCACATTTATCTTCAGTGGTCAGGACCACCACAAAGCAGGTATGATTTGGGTGGTGGATCATTCTGAGTGCTGCAGTCACACTGAAGTTGTGGTTGTCTGTTAGTGTGTGCTGTGTTGGTACTAATGGATCAGACACAGCAGTGCTGCTGCTGTTTTTAAACTCCACTCGCTGTCCACTCTTAGACATGGATGTCTTGTTGGCCTACCTTGTAGATGTAAAATCAGAGACAGTAGCTTGTCTTTTGCTGAATAGTTTTGTCTTCATCAGTGGTCACTGGATGCTGTTGGCTGGATGTTTTTGGTTGGTGGACTATTGTCAACTAATAACACTTAGGTGTTTAAAAAGTCCAATAGCACCAACTAATTCAGTCATACCAGTGCAACACACATTAACATGCCACCCCCATGTCAGTGTCAGTGCAGTACTGTAGGGGCTCCTGACCATTGGAAGAACAATGTGAAAGGAAACTAAAGATACTTTGTTCCTCGCATCTTGATGCTGCTTACTTGGGACTGAGGTGAGCAGTGTGTAGCATGTTGTTATTTAAAGAAATAGGGAGTCAAACTATCCATTTGGTGCTGTGGTGCTTGATGATTGCAAGCATGTCACAGACTTCTCAATAAGACCACAAAGAACTGTAAAAAAAAAAAAACAATAATAAAAAAATAACTTGAAGCACATGTTAAAAGATATCAGTAAGAAAAATCACACCTTAATTTATATTATGAGATCAGCAATATCGTTTGTATTATTGTACTGATAAGACAACATTTCTGAAAATGTTCTTGGGCAGTAAATTGAACTGGTAGCATTGCAGTTTTGACAAAATTGTCTAGTAATTTTTAAAGCATATTTCTTATTTTTTTATAGATCTGTGTGAATGACGATTTGGTAGTTAAGAAGTTTGCCTGTTTCTCAAGTGAGAAGGCTGTCATTGGGGAGATGAGCAGCTTTGTGGATCGCTCTCCCATCAGCCTCTCCTGGGACATCTTTTCTAGTCCTCAGCAAATCCTTGAAATTAATGGATGCTGTACCGTGCGGTCACTTCCTCCACACATCCTTAGCAAAAACGGTGGGAAACATTGCTTGCTCAGATCAAATGCTGATTGTTCCTGATGTATTATTCTTTGAGACTTTGACCTCTTACTTTCTTGTCCAGTCACAGGACAGCTCAGACTAATGCCTTCAGAGGAAAAACCGGTAACATCTGTATCAAAACCTCAGGTGTTTGCCTTAAAACTACCTGATGCTACTGGGATTTGTGCTGTAAGTTTTTCTGATTCAGCCAACCAACACCAGAAAAATTGCACAAATCTGATTTTAAACAAAGTCTAAATAGGGTGTAGTATGTGTTTTTTAGATTGTTGGTTGTCCTGATTTTAGGTAGAAAATGAAGATGTTTTTAATGGAACAGTATCTTCTGGAGATGAATCCACCAGGATCCCTGAGGAAGTGAAACACTATACTGGGTAAGGAGTTTAGATTTAATACTAAATTCACCCTGCTATCTTGTTGTTTAATGTCTAGGGCTATAATGTTATGTATGCCATGGTTCACGGCACCTTACACTATTAGGGTAAATATGGTAATTTCACAAACATACATGCCACCCAGAAACCTGAAGCTGTTGGCGTTGCATGGTATTGAGGGAATTGTAGTGGTTGTAACTAGTAGTCTTGTCTACTACCTCTCCTCCGCCTTGTGCTCTGTGCAGATAGTTGCACTGTTTATACTTTTACTAGTCAGCACACTACAGGCTCTGTTAACTACTACTACTACTACCCCCCTACCAAATTCTTATCCTAGGGCATATTAAAATCAGTATAATTTTATAAAAAGCATTCACTGTCTCATTCATTATCTTCCTATATGTGGCACATTTTATCTTTAAAAATTATATAATACTTTATGACCACTTCTATCATGACCAGTTGATGATAACACTAAATGTGTTAGTGTTAGCTGTTAATGTTACTAATAATCCTTATAAATTACAATAGTATGCGGTTAATAAATTTAGCATCAACAGCTCTGGCTTTGGGCTGTATTTATAGCATCAACCGGAACTGCAAATGTGCTTGTATGTTAATCTATTTAATTCATCATTTATTACTGCATTGCCTCAAAGATGTTTGCACATAATCACCAAGACAAAGACCTAGCCTTTTTAATGACGGTTAATTAAAATTGCTTCATATGGAGGAAAAATAGTAAGGGTTTTAATCCAAAGAACACCGTCCCAAATGTAAAACATGGGCTGGTAGTATCATGTTGTTGGTCAATTTTAGTCACGTCATAGTGTTTAATGTCATCATTAAGAAGCATTATTTAGAAATATTGAAGGAACACCTGAAGGCATCAGCCCAAAACACTGATGCAGACATATGTGGGCATGAAAGAAATGTAGTCTAATGTTTTGGTGAGTGGTACAGGTGCAATTATCCAAATCAGGGCGCAGTGCTTTTTAAAAATGGAATTGGCTTGATCAACAGGCCTGGTTTGCCAGTATCCAATCAGATTATTTCCCCTTATTCTCTTTAAAAGGAAAAATGGGCCAGAGAGACATCAAAAGAGAGTGAGATGGGCAATCAAAAAACTGCCTAGAGTTAATGAGTGTTTGACAAGCATGACTGAATTACACCATTTCTGTGATGGTCCAAAATTCCAGAAATGTGTTGAGAAGTTTGTGCAGTGCTAGCATACATATATGATTCACTTTTTAAAATGTAAAGGCCAAGTCCCCAAACATGAATCCATATATCTCAACATATGACACGTTACAAATCATATATAATATATAATATAAAACCAGGAATGAATGTGTCACTCAGCAGATAGTTAGAATGAGATATTGTGAAAATAAATTACATATTGTAATTTAACCAAGGCATAAAATGCATGGTGATATAAAATGTGTTGACTTCTGAAATGTTTTATTTGAAAGTGTTTTTCTTGTGTGTATGTAAATATATGACCTAAGATTTATTGTATATTTGACATACAAGTAACTATTTGGAAGTCCAATAACTGTTCAGGAACAAGTGCCACACAGACTTAAGGCATTCTCTACAGTAAAACACATTCATTGTTTTTATTTATAATTTTCAATACTGAATAGAGTACAGTATGCATGTATTTATATATTATCTGTTTCTTTTTTGTTTCTGTGATCCTCTCTTTCAGCAACTTTGAACAGACAGTGGATACAGAGAGTGCCCTTGTGGAACAGTTGTCTCAGCATCTAAACGTAATCAGGTGGGATCGGGTATTAGCATGCTTAATAATTTATTTAATATTGTTTTAAATCATGTGGTAGTATAAGCATAGATTAACTGCCCCCACCCACTTCTTTTGCTCTCTCTCTCTCTCTCTCTCTCTCTCTCTCTCAAAACAGATTCATGAAGTTTCTGAATCCCTCATATTCATCACATTCAAATGTAATTACCAAAGTAAGAACTATTTAGCTTGGAGCATAAAAATGCACTGAGAGCTTAAGATGTATATTTGCAGTTGTTCTTTCTAGTTTGTACTGCTCAATTTTGTAAAAACTGTTGTAATTGACCACATTATCATCAAATATTTTTCAGTCTGAAGAAAATCCACCAAATGCAATGCAGACTGGTGAAAATCCAGCACATAGTGATCTAATGTTGGTTCCTTACTCTGAAGAGCACACGGATGTTTGGTAGGGCCAGCACACATTAAATATATTTGTGTGTCCAGAAAAATCATTAGTAATGAATGGAGGGTATTTTCCTGCTTTTTCTAACAGCCCACAGTTGGAAAGAGATGAGGATTTCATTGAAGAGCGTGGCTCTGGAAAAAGGTAATAACATGGAATAATAATAATAATTAATAAAAAATATTTTCCTTTTGTATTAAAGCATGTGTCTGTAATATGTCTTAAACATTATATTATGTCAGTAATATGAGGCATTCCTGTTACAGTACAAGTGACTCTCATACAGTTCTGAAAGAACAAGCTTTCGTTCACAAGCTAAATGCCAGAGACCAGTTAAGTTGTGCCAGGTTAGATACTCATTTCTATTCATTAAGCATCTGAAATACACTGATCATCCATAACATTGACTTCCATCTTGTTTCTACACTCACTGTCCATACTCTCAGCTCCACTGTCCACAGGAGCACTTTGTAATTCTACAATTACAGACTGGAATCCATCTCTTGCTCTGCAGACTTTCCTTGCTCTCTTTCAACATATTTTTGAATGTTCAGTATACCTACAGAGCAGGTATGATTTGTCGTGGTGGATCACTCTCAGTGCTGCATTGACACTGACATGATGGTGGTGTGTTAATTTGTGTTGTGTAGGTTTGAGTGGATCAGACACCGCAGTGCTGCTGGAGTTTTTAAACCCCTCAGTGTCACTGCTGGACTGAATAGTCCATCAACCAAAACTATCCAGGCAACAGCGTCCACTGACCACTAATGGAAGTTCAGAGGAAGACCAACACAAACTGTGTAGCAACAGATCATCTACTGTCTCTGACTTCTACAAAGTGGACCAACGAGGTAGTTGTGTCTATCAGAGTGGACAGTGAGTGGTCACAGTGTTTAAAAACTCCAGCAGCACTGCTGTATCTGTTCCATTCGTACCAGTAAAACACACCCTAAAACACAACCACCATGTTAGTGTCACTGCAACACTGACAATTTCCCCCACCCAAGCACCTGCTCTGTGTCGGTACTGCTGTGGTCCTGACCATAGAAGAATAGACTGAAAGGTGACCAGTATCCAGAGCAACAGTTGGACTATGGTCTGTAATTATAAAACTACAAAGTGCTCCTGTATGGTCAGTGTAGAGAATGGAAAGTGAGTGTATAAACAAGTAGGTTGTCATCATGTTACGGTGGATGGCTCTATCTTGGGCCCCTCCAAATGGTTTTGTTTATATTTAAAATCAGAGACTTTGCTTTCACTGTTTTTGAAAATATCCCCATCCAGACGAAAGCGACTGCATTATCATGCCAGTCCAGTAATGCCGGGATCAGACTACACACTATTTTTGTCTTTCGTGATGTTCACTATGTCAGATTAGCACTATTCGTGCCATGTCTTGGTTGAGAGACTGGCAACACCACACGTTTGACATGGACTATACTTTGTTCGCGTCATTGCTTGAGTTCAGAGCTTCCTGGGGAGGCTGGTCAAAAAACTGTTAATTACTGCTACAGAAGTGTTGTGCATGCTGCTGGTGGTTTTGTGTTCCAAAAAGGCGAAGAAGTAGTGAACCCATTCCTGTGTGTTTTGAAGAGGAGAGAATAGCCTATCTGTTCTGCAAATAGAACTTGAGGTAATGTGTTAAAATGTCAAGAGCATTTCCTTAGTTTAGTTTTTCCTCCTAATAGCTGCAGTAGCAGCCTCTTTCTCTTCTGTGTTTATATATACATGTGCCAGACAGCGCTCTGTCCTCCAATTGGTCATCGTCATGCTGTAGGATATATCAAACCAGACGAAAAGATCCAAAAAACTCTAACATACTAGACTTTTCATCGTAGTGTCGTGGGGCGTGTCAGACACCACATTGCTGATCTTTGATTATGTCACACTACATGACCTTGATTCACCCTGAAGCTCATATTTGGTTCTGACACTGTAAATTTGTCAGTTAGACTAAATCGTGCCAAAATCTGGCTAAATTTATGTAATCTGATCCTGGCATAAGGGGCCATGGTACTGGTTATATCCCAAATCACGCCATACTTCCTGTGTAGTACCCTGCACAAGTAATTAAATTACTGAATCTACATCTTAAATAAGCAATCTGTAATACTGACACCAAGAATTTAAAATGAGAACTACATTTTCAAAAGAGTGGAGAGCTCTGTCTGCCTCCTCCCTCTCCTCCCCAGATGTGAAGCCTGACCAGGTTTCAGTTTAAAATACATAGGACAGTTGTGCATTATGTCATTAACATTTACCTCCTTAAAAAGGAAAAATTGTAAGAGCATTTTGCTGTTTTCCATGCGCTTACAAGCCTTTACTCTCTAAATCCACATTATAAAGGCTTAGAAAAGGTTTCAAACCTTCAACCATAAATGTCATTTTAAGAGGCAGATCCTTGCTTCTTATTCACAATTTTCATATTCAAGCATTTAGTTCCACCTTATATGGGTCAGTTTAAGAGTCTTAATGGCATTATTTTCCAGCTTCTTGTCTACTCCTTTGCACCTTAATCTATGTGAAGGTAAAGATAGCACTAGGTTTTATAAACAAGACTAAATTTGAAGCTCTTCTCGTTTAAAACACACAACTAAGAGTACATCATGTCACTAAAACATGTGCTAATGAAATGCTTAGGTTTGCTGTTTATTACCAAACTTCTCCGTTCCACCTTAAATAGGCAAAAATGCGAGGATTTTCAAACACAACTCTTATTCTTTAATTTGTTTAAAACATACACGCAACGGAGAAACACAGTATGCGTCAGTGTTTTTAAAACAAATTATGGCATTTACACCCAGTAATTTTGTTATTCACCTTGTTACAAACCAGATTCCAAAAAAGTTGGGACACTAAACAAATTGTGAATAAAAACTGAATGCAATGATGTGGAGATGGCAAATGTCAATATTTTATTCGTAATAGAACATAGATGACAGATCAACAGTTTAATCTGAGTAAATGTAACATTTTAAAGGAAAAATATGTTGATTCAAAATTTCAGTGTCAACAAATCCCAAAAAAGTTGGGATAAGTAGCAATAAATGGCTGGAAAAAGGAAATTGAGCATATAACGAACAGCTGGAAGACCAATTAACACTAATTAGGTCAATTGACAACATGATTGGGTATAAAAAGTGCTTCACAGAGTGTCAGTATCTCTCTGAAGCTAAGATGGTAAGAGGATCTCCAATTCCACCATTGTTGCGCAGAAAGATAGTGCAGCAATACCAGAATGGTGTTACCCAGCGTAAAATAGCAAAGACTTTTAAGTTATCATCATCAACCTTGCATAACATCGTCAAAAGATTCAGAGAATCTGGAACAATTGCTGTGCCATAAACCTCTACTGGATGCTCATGATCTCCGGGCCCTTAAACATCACTGCACCTCAAATGCCACTGTCAAGGAAAAAACAGGATGGGCTCAGGAACACTTCCAGAAAGCATTGTCAGTGAACACAATCCACCGTGCCATCCGCCGTTGCCAGCTGAAACTCTACAGTGCAAAGAGGAAGCCATTTCTAAGCAAGCTCTACAAGCTCAGACGTTTGCACTGGGCCAGGGGTCTTTTAAAATGGAGTGTGGCAAAATGGAAGACTGTTCTGTGGTCAAATGAGTCTTCATTGGAAGTTCTTTATGGAACACTGGGACGCCATGTCATCCAGACCATGGAGGACAAGGATAACCCAAGTTGTTATCAACGCTCCGTTCAGAAGCCTGCATCACTGATGTTATGGGATTGCATGAGTGCTTGTGGCATGGGCAGCTTGCATATCTGGAAAGGCACCATTAATGCAGAGAACTATGTTCAGGTTCTAGAACAACATATGCTCCCATCTAGATGTCATCTCTTTCAGGGAAGACCCTGCATTTTCAACAAGATAATGCCAAGATAATGCTCATTTTACACAGTCTCTGGTCATGGAGATTTGGACAGAGGACAGGATCTCGGACTGAAATTCCAGTAGAGCTCCAATTCTAGAAAGAGAATATACTACTTTAAAAAAATTAGGTTCGCCCAGTGATCTGACAGATCCCTGGATCTGAGAGGTACACCTTTCACTCTCAGCCACACCAAGAATAGGCCTACTAGCCAATTAGCCTATTCAGAAATAAAGTATGGACAGGCCTTGGGTCTTGGCCAAACAGATTGAAGCCTAATTTATACTTCTGCATCGAATCTACAGCTGTTTATACCAGCCAACGAGTTGTGTTAAGTGTGTTGTACACATAGCACCCCCACCCCTGCCCACCTCCATGGCATGAAAAAACGTTGAGGTTCAGGAATTTATTTCTACTATTAGTGCTGCATTACCTCAAGTACTCTTTGCAGGACAGACAGTTTATACTGTTCTCTTCGAAACACACAGGACGGGTCCACAATAGCTTTTTCTTCTCTTTTTTTTATTTTTATTTTTTTTTTGGAACACAAAACTGCCAGCAGTGTGCACAGCGCTTCTGTAGCCATGATTGACACTTTCTTGACCCAGCTTGTCAAAAATATTGTGTAGTCTGCTCCCAGCATTAGCCTGCTTTCTTAATATATGATAACGCACACACACCCTGGAAATTTTATGACTAAGTATAGTAAATGTCTTACAGATTGCTCATTTTAGTAGTGCATTATATATTTCTAATACATCATTTATTCATATGTGGGAGTCTGAAATCTAGTCCTAGCTGCATGACTTGTGCTATTCACTATAGAGGGAGTAGCCAAAGACAGGCATGCTATTTGACAAAAGCATTTCTAAAAATATCCTCATCCATGTGAGAACAGTGACAACGTTTTCAAAAAGTCTCCACCTTGGAGAGCGTTTTTGAAAACCTCAGTTTTTAGTGACCCAAAACCCTAAAATATCTGTGTTAATGGGGCCTTTTGTAGTGGATGGGGATTTATTTAAGTGTTTTGATATATAAATGAACATTACTATCTGTGTTGTCCTTTGTTGATGTGCAGATTGCTACAGTTCCTGAATCCAGATCCAATAAATTTAGACACAGAATGCACTGATAATCCTGTGAGTGTATTTTGATAATCTCTATTTTATACTTTCTCAAATGAAGTGTCAATACTCTCTTCCAATAGCTGCCCGAGTTACTGATTATACTTATTTGATCAGTTGGTCTCTCTTCCATCAATTGATTGCTTACAGGGTGTGTACTCCTTTGATTGGTTGATTGAAAACCTGCAGTTAAACTTGTGAAAGAATAAAGAGCTTTGTTTTTTTGATTATGTGTGATTGCTGTTGTGTGTGTCAGGTTGTCTGCTGTGAGTCCAGCAAGAGTAGCATTTTGGTGCACTCAGCTTTCAGCATCAATCCCTGCAGTAGCCTAATGTGTGCTCCCATCACAGATCAGTTTCGCAAGGTAGTTATTTTTTACCTGTGGGTTTTTATTTATTTATTCATTTCAGTGCTAGAGAACTGCACATTATTATGGGTTTTTATATATTTATTTGAATTTGTATTTATTTTAACAACAGCCAATAAAAATTAAATATGTTTTTCTTGGTTTTCTAGACATTTGTCACAAAAATCCAAAAGTAATGTGTGCATGTCATGTCTTTTTAATACTTTTAATTTCTTTCTGTGGTTAGTTCTTGTTGAGAAGAAAATACAGTGGGCCGAGCCTGGCTGAGAACTACTGCTGGCCCCCTGTGGCACAAGGTTGTGACACAGTGCTGGTGTGCCACAGTGGAAATGATCCTCTGTCATATATCCCCCCTCTGTTGGCCCAGCTGCAACTGGCTTCTATGTTCAATGCCCTAACTTCATACACTGGGGTGAGAGAACAGTCTGTTAAAACCTCTGTCTACACATTACTTATCCTAGGTAAAAGGTGTTATTAATATTTTTTTATTTAATCTGGCTTCATTTTGATTTTGTGTATTTTTTGTTAGAGGAAGTTTATTTTTCCCACCCACTGAGCAGGTGCCATTTTTGGTATTTTCTGCAGTTTTTTTTTTTCTAATTAACTGATTCCCCCTTATTTCCTCTTTAGCCCATAGCAGTGATCCTTTGCCCAGGCTGGGAAAAGGTGCAGTTTGTGTTGGAGCTGCTGGAAGACAGTCAGGCAGCTGTGAATCTTCATCCCGCTGCCATGATGATTGGACTTCGCAAAGATGAGGCCAAGAATGCCAAGATTCAAAACAACTGTTAGTGTGCATTGCTGGGATTACTTTTGACATGACCAGTGGTCATTAGATATAAACATGCACTTTCTGATTTAAAGTAGAAGGGCTCTTGTTCCTGAATCACTTGAACAATTTAATTTGTATTTGTTTCACACAGGACTCTCAGAAGGTTTAACTATTTAACTTTTCAGAATACAAGATTAATATATAATTGCTTTAAAATGGAAAATATCTGTTTTTGTAAAGCATTGCTGACACTAAAGATTTGGATTAAAATTTAATGTATTATTGTTTAATTATAAGCCTATACTAGTAAACAGCTGGTTTCTACAAAGAGAGAAACATTCACATGTGGCAAGCTAAGCCATGCAATGTGGTGGAGTGCATCAAAAAAGTGAAATTTGATGCATATGGTTAGTCATAAGGACATTTGATCTCAAATAAGCTTTGCATTTAAATGCTGAGTTCTCAGTTTTTGTGTATTACAAAACAGGTCAGTTGCTGGTTACCACCCCCTTTAGTCTAGCCCGGCTGCTGGAGGTACACTGTTTCCAATTCCTTAGGCTCTGCCACCTGGTTATGGATGAAGCCTCTGAACTTTACTCAAGAGCACCTGAACAGGTAAGAACAGAAAATAAAGAGAATGTATGGAAATATATTTGATATTAATATGGTAATTCCTGTGTTGTATTTGTTTCACTCTGAAGATGGAAGCTATCTTGCAACATTTCCAAAAAGTAGTCTCAAGGGAAGAGAGAGCCATGTGTCCGCGACAGATCGTTGCTGTGAGTGTTCACTGGAGTCAAGATCTGGAAGCCATGGTTCGGGAACACACAGTTAGCCCCAGTATCATTGTCACGGTGCCAGAAGAAGCAGCATTGTATGGCAGTGTTCATCAGGTCAGACAGTCAATCTGCCTGTAGTAGTCCTGATTAGCTGTTAGTTCAGTTTTTTAAATAATTATTTCTGTTTTGTCTATATCTTTCAATACACATCAGTCCTCATTGTAATTCCATTTAGGAGTTTTGTATTTGTCTTGGATATGAAAGTCTAAATTTTGGAATCCACACCCTTGGAGGATGTTTGCCTAGATTTTTTACTTCATTACACATAACATATGACAGAAATATAACCAATTTTTAAAGTAGCTTAAAATTCTGGCTTTGTGAAAAATACCTCAGTTATAACTCATCAAAATAGTTGGCATAATTCTTCCAGATGTAGTAACAGAAACAACAGTGGAAAATATGAACAAAAATATTAGTTAATTCTAGTGATTCTGTGTGGGTTTTTTTAATTATTGTTATCGGTCCGGCATTGGAATTTTAGCCAATATTACAACCAATAGCTTGGCGCCTTTTTTGTGCTTTTGTAATTCAGCGTCTGAATTTATTACTGGAACACAATGATAAATGATTACAAATGCTCGCTCAAACACTGTCTTCTCCCTCATCTTGCTTGGATTTTCTTCTTGAAGTTTTATATTCTTTTCAATTGTTTCAGCAGACGGTTCTCATTTTCGGGCCATGTTTTATTTCAGTATGTTGTTCTCTCATTCACCCTCTATGACAACCTATGGTAAAAAAAAATGCTTTAATCCAATGTGAATGTTGTTAATTACAACATGATAAAATGATCAGTTATTTTGTTTTGTTTTTCCAATTGTAAGTTTTCTGTTTTATTTATACTTTTACAAAATTTGAGATACAGCTGTTGAAGCAACCAGTGTTGTTTGCCACAGTCTGCGTTGGATTTTTAAAAATTATTTCAGTTGTTTCAGCAGACATTTCTCATTTTGAGACCATGTTTTATTTCAAATTTCCCAGCAACTTATGGTTTGTAAGGTACGAGTTAGTTTCAACAGGCCGAAATATTCAGCTATTAGCTGATTTGTTCATGATGTAAAGCTGGGTGAACATTCTCTAAGTGTGGTGATTTGTCATTGATAAAAATGAAGTTACATTGTTTGCATCAAATTTTCTCATACAATAAGGAAAACTATATGTTTAATAATACTTTTTTTTAGTAATAATTTAAAATTTGTAGTCATGTTAATATTTTTCATTTGCATGAGCAACTCTTTTGTTAAATATTTCTCATCAAAAGACAGTCCTGTTGTGTCTGGATTGCAATAAGACCTCAACTTTGCTCAGCTCTCTGGACTTCAGCCCTTGTGTTCCACAGAAAACTATCATCATTACAAACTCAGCAGAAGAGGTGGAACATGTATACAAGGTACAGTAATCTTAAATATTGATATTTCATTGTTAGTAAATCATTGTGTTGCATGTTTTGTCTGGAAACAGTGGATGTGGCTGCTGATATTCATTCCATACCATCTTGAGCATGCCTGCTTAATAAATATAGTTCCTTATATAAATAATCATGTGCTGCTGCTTGGTTGGAACTGCAGTCATACCTCACCTTTGCAGTTCAGATCAGACATCACTGGCATAGAAACATCCACTGAAGATGCAGTAGTCGACATTTTGCCACTAGAGCAACTGAGCACCAGAATCTCTGATACAAACAAAAATGTAAAAAGGCTTTTTGTCTTGCTGTATACAATTTCAATCCAATATATTTTTTGTATAATTCTGCTAATATTTTCTATGCACTGGAAAAAAGAAGGATATTTGTACACTGTTAAAGGGGAAAAAAACAAGGAGCTCAGACCAAGAAAAGGAGAGTTTAAACATTAATAGTCAGTTTCCAGAATTGTATACAGCACATTTTCCAAGAAACTTTCAGTAAAATATGTGGAATGTACTATGATTAATGTGACTTATTTTAGGGTGTTCTGTGCAGAAGTGCTTAAAATTAATTTAACTTTGAATATATTCATCCAGGCTGTCAGCAATACAGCAGCATTTTCTCTGAAAGCTCATGAAGGCCTTACCTACCGGTTTGAATTTGTTGTTGAGCAGTGGAAGAAAGATATTGGTCCAGGCACACAGGTTATCTTGGGTAAGGCTGCTGTTGTGCTCTTTGAGTTTGGTATTTAACTATACTGAACAAGTTTTGAAGTTTTCCATTCTCTCTCTTCAAATCTTGTCTCACAGTGACCACCAATGATTGCTTGAAGGCACTCTGTATCAGGGATGCCACATGTGTGGTACATTATGGG
The DNA here is from genome assembly GCF_029633855.1 of Hoplias malabaricus. Taxonomy (NCBI): domain Eukaryota; kingdom Metazoa; phylum Chordata; class Actinopteri; order Characiformes; family Erythrinidae; genus Hoplias; species Hoplias malabaricus. The sequence continues at coordinate 33,167,496 of NC_089803.1, forward strand.
TTTCCAAGCTCACCTAAACTATTTGGGAACCGACTGTTCTGCATGTCTGAAAACTTTCAGAATCTCTCTATCAAGGTAGCGGGAAGTCATGTATTTTACTAACTTGTTTAGTTAGTAATTATTATTAATAGAGATTGTTCTTGTCTTGTCAGGATGGGACACAGAGCTCTTCTCTTGTAGTGCGATCTGTGTTGCTTCTGTCCGAAAAAAATGCTCGACATATATCTGGAGTGCTGCGGTACTTGAAGCGTACAGGTACTCCATTGCCATCAGAGCTCCTGCAGTTTGCTCAGGGAGTAAAGCAGGCCAAGGAGGAGCAGAAGATTGACAGAGAACTCTGCAGCCACTTGAAGAGCCTGGGCTTCTGCAGGTTTTACACCTCAACTTAACCCAGCATACAGTTTTGTGCATCTGTATTTTAAAAATATGAGGCTTTTGTTTTAACCCTGTTACACAGTGCATAGTATTTAAAAACCATAATGAATTTAAACTGCACTCCATCAGCATTAATAATGAAGCAAATTTTTTCTTAACAGGTGAACCATGGAGGTATTAAAGCAATATTTCCTATATAGCCCATTCCTTTTAAACTTGTTAAGCAAGAAGCATAAACTCTGGTAAAATTGTGACAGCACAAGTTGTCAAAAGTTAATTTAAGCAGATCTACTGTGCAGATCCATCCAAGTGCCTCACAGCTTCTTGGAAAGTACTATTAGTTATTGTCCAATATGCCTGGTCAACTTTGTATTTAAAGAGCTGTAAGGATTTTAAAATAGACACTGTGTCACCAACAATCCTTTGTAGAATATTAACTCTGGGTGGGGGTTGACACGTCCCCCCAAGTGTTTTGTGTTTCAGTTGGCTAATGTTTTAGTTTTAATAATGCATTTGGTTCTCAACTGCATTTTAACTCTGTCTCTTCCATCTTTGATCCACATAGGGACAGTTCAGTTTGCCCCGACCGGCACATGATCATCAGAAAACTTTCAGATTCCTCCCTTCACTTTAACTCGGGAACCATCCTGGTAATTTTGCCATTAGCTTCATAGTATTTGTTTAAAATGTATTTTTACAGACATTTTATCAACTACTGCATCTAAATCTGTGCTTAAACCAGAGAGTATGTCAAACTAAATATTATGCCAATTCTTTGGATTTAAGCTTTAATCAACTTGTTAGAGATTTTAATGTTATGTGCATTTTTCTGGCAATGCCTAAAATTGAATTGTTTTTCTGTTACCAACTTCCAAGGTTTTGCCTCTTTACATTAAAAGTGCAAATGTATACTATGGGCGTATTGTGAACCAGAAAGAGGACAGTTACAAAACCTTTGCAGCTGAATTGAACTCGCACTATGCTAAAGGACGACTTCATGCAAAGGAAGTGGTAGTGGGTGGTGTTTATGCAGTACAACAAGCAGATGAATATCATAGGTAAGTAGTGATCTTTCATAAGAAGCTGGTAGAATATTCCTTTATAATCTATGGTTTTAAAGTCAAACATGGCCATGAATGATGGTGAATTATTTGTTTGTGCTAGAGTGTGTGTGATCAACATACCAGATAAAGGAAATCAGCTGTTCAGCAGTGTTACTGCTCACTTTATTGATGTGGGTTGCATACAAGAAGTGAAGTCACATCAGCTGCTAGAGCTTCCTCCTGGTTTCCAAAGCATACCTAGTCAAGCTGTGGAGATCATATTGTGCAGGGTTCAACCCATTGATGGAGAAGTAGACTGGAATCCAAGGGTAATTACCCAGTTCACAGTGACAGCATTATTTAAAAATAAAAATTTCTTTTTGCTTTGGCAAATGTTTTAAGCTGCTCAGTATATCCTGAAGTTAAGACTCCAATATTTTTCATATTATTAATGTAATTTCCCTTAAACCAGCTTTAGTTAGCTTTAGATTTTAAACACAGTTTATTTAAGGCAGGAAATACCTGCTATCCATGTAACAACAAAGAAAAAATAAAGTTGGTATTGGTTTAAAATTTTGCTTTAGATGTGAAAAAATATTTGTTTATATATATTTATTTATTTTTAAGGTAACTAGAGCTATTAGTCTGAAGATCAAAGGAAAGGTGCATCAAGCCAAAGTGGTGATGTGCCTGGGTAATACTGTTTGGGTTGATCCAATGGTAGGATTTTTTTGGGGGGGTATTTTAAATCTAAATATAATTTTATTTAACTATAATAGCTTATTTAAAAACAAAAATTTGCCTTTGTTAAAACAGATACACATGACACGTGTTCCTGGTCTAAAGACCTTCATACATGAGTATAATGTACACACGGAAATTCTTGCAACTGGAATGGGCACCCCAAACCCTCAGCATTTGGAGCTGTTGAAGACACTTTGCCAGAGAGAGGAAATGTCTACCGCAGTGGAGATCAGTGGGAATTGCAGGTTATTACCAGCTCTGACTCATTTTCTCTTCAAATTCACATCTGTACTACTTGTATTATAGAGAGATTATGAACTAGGCTTGTGGAATTGTGATTTACCGTTTTAAAAATGTTAACAAACCACACAGAAGAGATTAGTTGGCAGTTCGCACATGTTTATTGCTAACCTGTGTTATAGAAAAAAAATCAGATTTTCTCCAAGTTACAGTATTTATAAGCAGCTGCTGTTTTATCTGTTTTTTACTTGACAAGGTTTGAAAGTGAGTCAGTGGCTCTGGAGCAAAAGGTTCAGTATGCTCTAGAGACTCTAACAAGTCAGATGAAGGCTGAAAGTCCTAACTTCTGCAGAGGAGCGGAGCTTACTGAGAATGGAGAACCTGAAACCTGTGAGCCATCAGAGAAGCTTACGGACCTAAACCAGACTTCAGTATCCAGTGGAGGATCAACTAAAGCCTCTTTAATAGACAATGAACAGATGCTTAAGTAAGTGAAGATACTATAATATTTATTACTTTAAATTCCCCTGCTGTATCAAGTGTACCTGTTGCCTTAGATTGTAACATCCAGTGTTTAACTTTGAATTTGTCTTTTTTTTTATTCTTTCCTTTATTTGTTAAATCTAATAAAGGTTCTCTTTTCATTTAGATCAACTGATCTAGGGAGGCTTTGCACTCAAATCTGGAGTGCTGCCAGTTCTAATGATTCATGCAAAGGCAAGTTAAGCTTAAACATTATACTAGATGTCTTTCAGATCCTCAGCTCTAATATAGTTAATGTCCTATATGTGAAATGTTAAATATATTTTTGGAACCTACAGATGAGATTCAGATCCAGCATCACCCTGTCAAAAGTGTGGATATTGTACCACCAAGGTAAAAAATATAGCATTGTAATTAAAACAATATATGTTCTTTAGATCTGAGTGTTGGACTCTACATTGATTGTTCAGACATATTACTTGTTTATCCTGAAAGCTATTAGTAGCTTATTAGTAGGGCTGGGCAATTAATCGGAAAGTATTTGAGATCGACATTCAGAACTTCTAAATGACATAATCTTGTCTATATCGATTATATACATTTTTTTGTTCTATTATGTCCCCACTGTGTGTTAATGTACTGTCCCTTTAAAACCAAGCTACAAAGCTGTAGTCACGTGATTCTGCGCTTATCTGCCACATAGAAGCAACCTAAATGCAGAGGCCAATCAAGCAACTCGAGCAGCTAGTACCAAAGAAAAGCACAGCGTGTGTGGTTTGGACATGCTGTGTTTTGACTATGATTAAGATGAAACTCAATAAAAAAGTCAAACGTAAACGCTGAGGAAAAAAATGACCAAAAGGGTCAAAAATACAAAAGCCAAATAATCATTCATTAGTCGTAATTGTGGAAAATTTCCCAATTAATCATGACATTGATTTGCGTTCATATCGCCCAGCACTACTTATTAGTTAGTTATATGTATCTTCAGTTTTCACCCACAGATTAAGTGGTTTCAAGGAGAAGACTCTGTCACTATTAAAGTAAAACTAGTCAACCCGATGATGCAGAAGTGTGAATTCTTCTCAGACAAAGTGCTTTACAGGTCAGTGTACCTTTGGAGTGTTCATTGTTAGTTTTAGTAATCATAAAATGTTTTTCTTCTTTGGTCATGCTGGGTGTGTTTTTAAACAGTCAGTATATACTTTTGCACACCCCACAGTGCATATGTGAACAATCGACGTTACTGCGCTAACCTGGAATTGCATGGTAACATTGACACACAACAGTCTTTATGGGAAATGAAGTGCAATGAACCTGTAATCAAACTAGTGAAGAAAGAGAAAGGAAAGTGGAAATCCCTTCTCAAATTTAAGGCAAGTATTTGCTAGGCCCTGTTAACACACTTCTGACCTTACTAATCTTATCTTTTTAACATAAATGCTTGCATATTGTATGTTTGTTTTTGCACTGCGTTCGGTAACTCTGCAAAACTACTTCTACCACAATTTTTTTTGGTCTTTTCTCTAAACAGAGTGCTTTTGTCTGCTATGACTTTGACCATGTTGAAGATGAAGAGATTTCATCCTCAAAACGTAAGATTTAAACTTTCAAATATTGAAGTGATAATATTGAAATGTATTTGGAATGCAAATATAGATTTTCTCACAGATCACTGGTTCCTGGCTGACACTGGAGAGGAAGGCTCTTATGTAACTTCAGACAGTGGGAGTGAGAGTGATTAACTAGACAACCAGACATGCTTCCTATTTGTTGTTTTCCACTACGCTAACATGCACAAGAAAGCATGAAAACTTTATTACGGTCAGTGAAATGTTTAATCAAAACCATTGTTAAATTGATTGCTTTACAGTATGTATTTAAAGAGTTAAAGTTTTTCATTTGTTCTTAGATTATCTGTCATTCATGATTAGCAGTTCAAGAGAGTTGCTGTCTGTCTCTGTGTTTGTAGGATAGCCTCTCTCCACTCCCCATCATGCAACATTATGCTAGCCAGTATGGGCTAAATTGGTCAAAATTTCTTCTCTGGAAATGTTCAGCTGCCATGTTGGCTCACACCACCTTGTATTAATTTAAATGTAAATCATATCAAAAATTTCAACATTTTCAGTCAGTTTATTATTTGATTTATTTATTTATTTGTATTATTATTAATTTAAATAATTGAAAGACGGACAGTTATTTGCTTTTTGTTTTTATTCAAATATAAGAAGGGTAATACATTTTTTTTTTCTTCATTGTCAGAAAAATCATGCAATGAGTCAGATTTTCGCAAATAATTTTTCTGAAACTGGAGGTTTTTGCTCTGAGGTGAGCTTACTGTTCCACATGCTCTTAATGTTTACAAAGCTGTTGGGTAAAAGGAGGACTGTGGAACTCTACTCAATATTAGGCAAGAAAGGAATTCCACAGCAATACTGGTAAATACTTTAATCAGCCATATTACAATTACTCCCTTGTTTTTGTAGTACAGGTACGTATAATTCCTACAATGGCAGAGTAGTTGATCTGTTCTTCTGCATGCTTTGTTAGCTCCTTTTCACCCTGTTCTTCAATGGTCAAGACAGCAGGACTGGCTTGGGTGGTGGATCATTCTCGGTGCAGTGATACTGATGTGATGGTGTGTGTTGTACTGATATAAGTGGATCTGCCACAGCAGTGCTACTGGAGTTTGGTTGCCCAGAGGTCGCTTTTGGTTGAACTATGTCCAGCAGTGACACAGAGTGACACTGCTGCATCTGTAACATCTGTGTCACTGTAGCGCTGAGAAATGACCACCAGCCAATCAGTTCTGCTCAGTGGTGGTCCTGTGGGGTCCTGACCATTTTAAAGAACAGGGGGCAAGCTGAAAAAAATTAACAGTGAGTGAAGAAAATATGATTTTAGTGTAATGGCTTTTTATCAGGTAGAGTTTTTCACTGAAAAAAAGGATGGTCCTCTTCTTGCAGTATCTGAAATAATTTTAGATTATAGTTCCAACTCCTCTGTTAACAGTTACATCAAAGTAAGTTAATGGATTTTGCATGCCTTGAATTTCCAACAGCATTTTACCAGTTCAGAAAAGTGAAAAGACAGTTTGTTTTCATTCATTCTCTGTAACCGCTTATCCAGTTCAAGGTTGTGGTGGGTCGGGAGCCTACTTTAGAATTAGAATTACTTTATTGGCCACTGTGCTTGCACACAGGAATTTGTTCTCTGCATTTAACCCAATGTTAATTTGTGCTGTGAAACACATTTACACACACTAGTGAACACTAGGGGGCAGTGTGCACACATGCCCAGAGCAGTGGGCAGCCCTAGCCATGACACCCAGGGAGCAGTCGGGGGTTAGGTGGCCTGCTGAAGGGCACTTCAGTCTTGACCTGTCGGCTCTGGGGATCAAACAGGCAACCTTCCAGTTACAAATGCAGTTCCCTAAGTATGGAGGCTCAAAAAAGGGTCAAAAAGATTTTGAGTTTGTAAAACAATACTCACAAATGTAACGGACTTTGTAACATACACGTAAAACTACAATCCACAAATGTATTGGAATGCACAAATTTAAAAAACAACAACAATAATTTAAATTCAAAAATATGAAAAAAAGATTTGCATTTGTAAATCAAATGTCGTGAATGTGTGAATCAGAACTTTCTCAAATGGCTTAAAATGTGAGAGCAAACCTTTTTAAGGTTCCAAATGTGACAGTGGGAGTTTTTGAATGAGGTGTAAAAATCCACACATTCGCTTTCTCTGCTGCGTGTGCGAATCTCTTTTTGCAGTTGCGGATTTAAGACCCTTTTTCCACCTCTTTCAAAAATTCCCACTGTCACATTTCGAACCTTAAAAAGGTTTGCTCTTGCACATTTTAAGCCGTTTGAGAAGGTACTGATACACACTTTCACGACATTTAATTTACAAATGCAAATCTTTTTTTCATATTTGTGAATTTAAATTATTGTTGTTTTTTTTAATTTGTGCATTCCAATCCATTTGTGGATTTTAGTTTTACGTGTATGTAGTTGCTCAAACGTAGTTACAAATTTATTTTTACGTGTATGTAGTTGTTCAAACGCAGTTACAAAGTTTGTTACATTTGTGAGTATTGTTTTACAAACTCAAAATCTTTATGACCCTTTTTTGACTCCATACCTAACCACTAGGCCATGGCTGCCAGGAATCACTAGGTGCAAGGCAGGATCACACCCTGGAGGGATCGCTACACACTCTCAAACATATTTTATGTTTTCTAGATATTTTCTAAAATGCTCTAAAGCATTTGATTTGTAAATGAATTGTAACCGTACAAGGAAAAGATCTTTAGTATATTCATAGACCAAAATGAATGTTTTGTAAATACAAATAAAACATAGGTTTTTAAGCCTGCAACAGAAATCTCTTCTGAACACGCTGCAACTTGAAATGCAACCTGAATCCTCTTATGCATGAAGCAAACCATGTATCAAATCTGTACAGAAATTATGCTTAGTTTCCTGACCCCAAGCTCATCTCAGATGCTCAGAAATTCAGTGGTTATATGTGCTGTGGTCAGATGAGTCAAGGTTTCAGGTGTTTTTTGGGAAAAGTGGAAACATATAGATGGAAAGTTAACAGCGGTTCATATGCCCAAATCTCTTATAGTGGAGTGATCCATCTGTACCTATGGCATGGATAACTTTTTCATTTTACTTTTGAATGTGCCCTTGATTTAGGATATATTATGCATATATTAGGCTTTTAGATAGATGAACATGCTGCCATCAAGGTGGTGTCTTATTAAGACATCTATGGTAATTTCAGCAAGAACATGCTACAGCATTCTGGTGTCTGGTTTTATAGACTCAGACTGTGTGCATGCTTGACTTGTACAGTCCAGGTGTTTCTGCTGTGGGGTATCATAAGAAGGGGAATTAGGCAAATGTGTTCATGAGCTGAAGTCTTTTTTTATTAAGGCAGAATGGGCAAAAACTGCAGCAATTCACTATCTTCAATCGAATAAAAAGCATTCTTAAAAGTAAAGATGTAGTAACACAGTGGGTAACGTCCCATTTTATTTTGTATTTTGCAGGCATCAATTTCAAAATGTATTCATATTTACAAAATATAATTGTCCAGTGAAAACATTGGAAGTTCTTTCTTTGTACTTTGTTAGTTAAATAACTGTTCAAGAAAATTAACAATTCAGATTCTTGAATTTATTGCACTTTATGAATATCCCCAACTTTTCTGGAAAGCAGTATAGAGCAGTAATTATTAAAACTTTTAGTCTTGTTTTTAACACACAGTGAATTCTCTGTATTGTGATATTTGTTTCTGTGATTTATTTATTTTTTATTTTTCTAAACATTGATCATAAAGGGAGGGTGGCATAGTGGTGCAGCAGGTAGTGTTGCAGTCACACAGCTCCAGGGACCTGGAGGTTGTGGGTTCGATTCCCACTCCGGGTGACTGTCTGTGAGGAGTTGGTGTGTTCTCCCCGGGTCCGCGTGGAATTCCTCCGGTTTCCTCCCACAGTCCAAAAACACACGTTGGTAGGTGGGTTGGTGACTCAAAAGTGTCCGTAGGTGTGAGTGAATGTGTGAGTGTGTGTTGCCCTGTGCTCCCTCCAAGGTGTATTCCTTGTGCCCAATGATTCCAGGTAGGATCTGGACCCACTGCGACCCTGAACTGGATAAGCTGTTACAGATAATGGATGAATGAATGATCATAAAGGAGAAAGCCTTTCTCAGATTATCTTTTCATATTAAAGTGTAATTGCATTACCCGAAGATCATTTTTGAAAATGTTTCAGAGAAATCTGCTTTTTTTTTTTTTTTTTTTTTATAAAGTTAGACTTCCTAACAGCTACATACATACCTTTTGTATAATGAGAAAGTACATTGCCTGCCAAATTTTCTTAAAACTTGAGTAATGGATTTGGACTGTTACTTTTTAAAAAGAAAAAATATAAAAGCAAAATTTGTTAGAATAGAACATTCATTCATTCATCTTCTGTAAATGCTTAGCCTAATCACAGTTTTGGTGGATCGAGAGGCAACCCGGAATTATTTGTAGTCAATGTGAACTAATTTTTTTATTGCCAGTGTATTTTGATTATGCGTCGTATACTGATGCTTTTTTTGATACATTTGACCTTCTTGTTGACCTTCTGCCTGTAAGTAGTTTTTTAAAATACCAGAATACCAGAAAGTTACCACACACACAAGTAGATTGAGAGTCTGACACGTTTAGTGTGTTAAGCAGGCCACAGTGACAGTGTTCTGCCATTTTGCATTCTGATTTGCTTGCTGTACATCTGTATATACGCACTTCCACATATCCTTTTGTACTGGCTCTGGTACTGATCCGACATGTATCAAACACTGCCTCCCTCTACAAGTCATGTCAGTCAAATTTCTTTTCCCACAGTAGTTGGCGGTTCTTGACCACGTTCAGTAGCGAGATTACGCCCACACTACCCTATCACCCAGTGAGAAAGGAAAATTCTCGTAATTATGCACCGTAGGAGACAAATCTGTTTGTTGCCACATCAGTGTCAAAACAAGAGGGAGCAAAAACACCAGGTGGTTTGTGTGCCAAGCTCATTGCCACCAGCTGCCCTACACAATTGAGAGTGATGATTTTGCACTTGAGTTTTGGGTGGGTTTTAAAAGGGCCTTTTCTGTCAGCTAATGCTGTTGGCTGATATCTAGCCGTTTTGTAACTGCCTGCCTTGGTGACTCACAAATATGTACAGTTTGGACATTTGGGGTTTCTTTTGAAATGGGGAAAATAAAAAAGAAGAAACAGCCTCATTATCAGAGGGTTGTCCACTGTATGGTCACAGAAACAAACGGGACATTTTTTCTGTAGTTATTTCCTTGTGATTTGTTTTCAAGTGTCCACATTTTAAAATGAATTCTGAATGGCCAAAAGGTACATGTCTATCATGTTTCTGGAAAAGGCTTTTTCTTGCATTGGACAGACAGTTACAAAACTCATTATTAAAAAAAACTCTAGGGCAAAAGCTTCACTCAAGCACAGAGCAGCCGAGGGCAGTGAGCTTGGCCTGCGAAGAGCGCTTAAAATTCAGAGGAAGGAAAAAAAATTAGAAATTTGGTAGTGATATTCATGCAGTTCCTTTCTTTGCTTGCAAGTTAAAACTTGAAGGTTTATATTTTTCACTGGTGTTGTGTTGCAACATATATCTGAAACACAGTTGGACCAGTTGACTACACGCATTGTGCATTTGAAGCCACACTGTGGACTGGCATTGTCTTGCTGAAATAATCATTCATTTCCTGGGAGAAGGTCTTATATTTTTGGCAGCATATGTCGCCCTAAAATCGCAGTAAACAACTCCGCATCAGTGGTACCTTCACAATTTTAAGTAACCCATGCTGTGGACATTAATGCATCCCATTTATCATTGATTCTCAAAGTGGGACATGTAACTATTGCAAGGGGCATGCAGCAAGCAAATAACCAAAGCATTTTTTGGCTCAAAAATATATAGGGTTGGTCAAAAGTTGAAGGACACCCTTTTATTTCTTTGCCTTGCTACATGACCACCTTCCCATAGAAAAAAAAATCCAATATGGAGGACATGTTCCAGACCTAGCCTAATAGATAGGCCCCCCTCACCCATTACTTGCTGTGGGGTATTCAGATAAAAGTGTGTCCTGCGACCTTTGACTCACCTTGTACAAAAGGGGGTTGCTGGCTGCATAAAATGTTTGGGAACAACAGCCCTATGTTATGTGAGATGCCCCCCCCCTCCTATCTTGGCACAAAGTAAACAATGCCCGCTTTCCTTGAAAACAAACTGAAACATGGGCTCATCTGACCACAGCACAGGGTTTCAGAGTCTTTTGGACCCCCTGATATAATCTTGGGGCCCAGCAAGCTTGGTGCCATTCATGCAAGTATACCTGAGCCTTTGTGACTTTAGTTATTACAGTGACATGATAGTTTTCATGCCTTGATATCTGGAGGTTTGCAGATTAAAAACTTTGCAGTATTGTGTGTGGTAGATGTTAAAAAGACTTAAATTCTATGCAGTCTTGGGACCTGGAGGTTGTGGGTTCAAGTCCTGCTCTGGGTGACTGACTGTAAGGAGTTTGGTGTGTTCTCCCCGTGTCCACGTGGGTTTCCTCCAGGTGCTCCAGTTTCCTCCCACAGTCCAAAAACACATTGGTAGGTGGATTTGTGACTTAAAAAGTGTCCATAGTTGTGAGTGTGTGAGTGAATGGGTAACCCTGTGAAGGACTGGTATCCCCTCCAGGGTGTGATCCTGCCTTGCGCCTCGTGATTCCAGGTAGGCTCAGGACCTACCGCAACCCTGAACTGGAATAAGCGGCTACAGAAAATGAATGAATTAATGTTTTCCAACATTTTGATATTTCTCTCATTGTTTGACACAAACTCATGGGCAAAGACCTGTGCTTGCCAGGACCGAGACTTGCTCATTTAACACATTTTACATTCTCCTGCTTTAGTGCAAAGTTTCAAAGCTATAGCTTTAACGGTCCACAAGATTTCTGTGTTCTTAATAAAATATGTGACATGGCTCAAACCACACAGTGTTTTTCCTACCTTGTCTGAACAGCCCTATTCAGACTGACAGGTTTCAGCCACTGTGGAGAACTAGCCTCTGGTTACTGTTAAGTGGCTTATTCACATATCCTTTGTTTAAATATTTTCAACATATTTAATGTTATTTCTTTAATTATTTCTTTTTTTAATTATTATTATTATTTTTTTTGTCCTATGCTCTTGGACTCAGACAGTGAAACCACAAACTGATTTGGTTTTTTTATTTGAGAGTATTTTGATTTGTAGGAGCTCCAGACCCCCCCATATTAACATGCTAATGCCTTCAAAAGTGATATTTTTCATATCTCACCTTTTAAAATTTTATTTCACATTTTCTCTCTTATTTTGCCTCTTAAAACTTTTTTGGAATGTGTTGCAAGCATCGAAATCAATATGTTGTGTATTTTTACAAAATACTATAAATTTGGTCAGACAAAATATTGGAAAACATTTCTAGGAGCAAATTTTGTGTTTTATAACAATGGCATGAGGAAAGTTTTAGCATCATCACCTTGGGCATTTTTGTTGAGCATGTGCTATTTTAAAGGCATATTGCTTTGTTCTCCTACCAGATGGTTTGAAATTTTCCTTGGTGTTTCACTTTATTCCAGCTTTCCCATTTTGTTTATTCATGCATCAAATTTTAGACCTAGCTGACCATGAAAAAGCCAACATCTTTTGCCACACTCTTTGTTGAACTTTCTTCTTAATTCTTCTATTATATCAACTGTCATCTTTCTTGTTGGGGCCAAGCTTTCTTTGAGTAACTCCGTGTCCGACAGCTTAGGTTCAATAAGCACTCCCTGTAACTGCACACTAAAGGCTGATACGTCTGCATTGACTGTAGGCTGTTGCAAGCGCTTATACTTCTGCGTTGTTGTCTACGTCACTCTGCAATTACACTGCCACACCACTAGGGCTGAATCTCAAACATCTTCCTTTACACTATGTAGTACACAATGTAGTGATGTAGATATACATTTTTAAAGTGCACTTTTTAGGAAGGAGGTTGTGTGTTGTGTGTTTGTCACAGCAGTATACATGAGGTGCCAGGAAAATAACTAATACAAAACCGGCATGTTTTTCCGACGTAGTAACACCTCTTGCTGAGTAGGCTACGGCGTAGGGTTCATGTCGATGTGTTGCCTACCGTGTAGGGTCGACCCAGAAGTGTAAATCGGACTTAATTCACAGTAGTTTTTGAAAGGCAAATTAGGTGATACCATGTTTTTCTCAGCATTGGGTAATTGCTGAAAGGCCTGGGAGCTGACATCACAACAAATATGCCTGGTATTTAGCATTATTTGCAGTGTGCTTCTATTTACTGTAGTGTTAGTGTTTATACATTATTATTATATTTTTTTTAGTTATGTTTATACAGCTAAGTGTTCCTGATCTTTTGATGTACAATATAGATAAAATAATCTTGATTCTACTGTCTTCTGTAGACTTTACCTGTCAGCTTAACTTGTAATGTTCTCAATGTCAGTGTTTATCTCCCCTCCTCTACAAAAAAAGTAATTTCATTTTGTACATTTATTGTGTGAAACTGGAGCTCTTTGTAAAAGCAAAAATGGAATTGCAATTTATAATTTAATTTTTTTTTTTTCAAAGTGAAACCTGATTTTATTTATTTAATATTATTATTTTTTTTTTATACTGAGTTTGACAGGTGTTAAATGTAGTATAACATTTCAGTAGGCTCCAGACTCATTTAAGTTCCATGCTCCTTTGATTAAATTCCTTTGTAAACAGACTCTTGTACAAATAAAATCATCCAGCAAATGTTTTCTTCATGAATGCCTTTATAAACTGAAGAGGAACACAACTGTCATTTTTAAAACAGTTGTGTTACTGTTGAGAAGTGCAAAAAATGGTTCTTCCTCTACATTGCTTCTAAAGAAAACAGGAAAAAGACAAGGCAAAGGTTAAAGTCAAAGCAAGGGTAACCTTTCATCCATGATTACTTGGATGATGAATTAATGTTAAAGTTCAATGAGAAAGTAATATCAAATTACGGTAAAAACACATGCATTAAGCCTAGTTTTGTCGTCTGATTAACAGTGAATGTATTGTTGAGGGTTACATTGTCCTATTTTTAATACATTTATTTCTGTAGACAAATGTTTTTTTTTTTTTTCATTATAAACATTAAGCTGTGGTTAACTTGTTATTGGCCATTTAAAACTACAGGGATATGCTCATTGTCTTTGGAGGAATATCTGCTATGTCAATGAATATGGGTTCTGTTCACTGGCATATTCATGTGTAGATATTTTTCATCTGGCTTGCATCACAGCGGTTTTAGCTTTTGACTGTGTACAACATTTTTGTTAGCTAAATAGCTGTTTTACATTATGAAGTGTCAAGTAGGGCAATGTGTGATTTTAATATTTACTTTAGGCTCTAATGGCTTCAGATGGATATCTCCAGACATTTTATTTTTCAAAAAGGTTTTTATATAAATATTTCAACAAAGTTCTTCGTATGTTTACACTGCAACAGTTAGCTGTACATCATCCATGGTGGTTCAGTGTTAAATCTGGGTTTTTGGTGTCAAATCTGAAAACAGGGCTTCCAGTTTCAATCAGCTCGCTTGTTGTTTGATTGCCTAGCTTATCCACTTTTATAATGTTAGGGTTTGCACTCTTGCAGTGCTGCTGCTAAAATTAAATTTTGGTTGTAAGTTGTGTTTAGGGGACTGGACTGCCTGATATGGAGAATACTTAATCTTGTACTTTTTCTCCTTCCTAGCAAATACAAATTTAGTGATGAAAACATATCTTTGCCTTTGAAATCAAAAATCACATTCAAAAGACGGATACTGTAGTTCTGTCCACGGTTCATATTTAAAATGAACAGAATGAACGTTTTTACGTTTGCTATATGTCTGATACTGAATGAGATATGTCCAACAATAGACTGGGTTTGGGTTTACCAGGACAGATTGGGAAATCTTTGCTGTAAAGAGTGCAAAACATGGTGAGGGAAATTAAACATTACCCAAATGTTTAAGGGGGGAGGGGGTGGACGACTACTGACGTGCAGACTGACCAATTGTTTAAAGAGAAAGTTATCGACCAACAACGGTAGCTCTACAGTCAGACCGTCCAATCAGAATATTTTAGGCTACTTCGCCTTCTCACTCAAGCGAACCAATCGGAGTAGGGGAGGGCGGGACTAGTTTGTGAACGAAACTTCTCGAAGTTCTATGTAAGCTCTAAAAAAACAAAATCCCGGACGTTTGTGAAATTCCGCCCGGACATTTTTTAAGTCTAAAAAAGAGGACATGTCCAGGTAAAAGAGGACGTCTGGTCATCCTACCTTATTGGCCAAATTTTTAGATTTATCTGCCTTATTCCAACAATACACAAGCCACAACTGGAGAGGCAGTATTAACATGGAAAGGCATCGGCATCTTACGTTCGCGTGACGCTGGCACATGCCAGTGACATCGGCACCTTACGTACGGGTGACAGTGGCATCTATTTTTTTTTTTTTTAGTGACAGTGGCATATGCCAGTGGCATCGATTTTTTTTTTTGACAGTGGCATATGCCTCTGTTTTGCGCAAATGCCGATGACATTGACATCCGTTTTATGACACTGACATATACTCCACTTCATTGTTGAACATCTGCCAGTAAGTTTAGCTAGCATTTGGATGTTTAAACTAGCTATATATTTAACTACTCAGTAAACAAGGAACGTCCCTGGACGTTCAAAATGGGTTTAAAAGTAGTCTGTCCGTCAAACACATATTTTAAACGTCAATGGACGTCCAAAATCCATCTTAATAAGTTAGTTAAGTGGTGAACAATCGATAACGTCAGTGGACGTCCAAAACGCGTTTTATACAAGTTATTTATTTGGGACCAATTAATAACGTCAACGGACGTCCAAAATACGTCTAATACTCGTTTTTTCAATGTCTGTGCTTAGTCGTCTTTTCAACGTTCACTTTCAACCTTAAGAGAACGTTGATGGCAGTCATTACGTTATTTCAACGTCGAATCAACGGCTAATTGTTTACTGGGTAGCACACGTATGCTACTAGCATGTAAACGGACCAAACTAGTGACATGCTACAAACATAGTCATGTCACTGTGTTCATGGACAAGTGAACTACAAGTTCTTCCCAGTAAGGGGTATACGACACTCCTCAAACTCACCACTTTCAAGATGTCCACATACCACAATGCTGCCAAGCAACATTACTACTGGACTACTAGATTAATTAAAATGTCTTTATGCCACGTGAAGCTCTAATAGCCTTGTACAACACTGCATGTCAGATTCTTGAAAGCTGACGTTTCAACCAAGACAATGTATGACTTTCTGATGAAGGCTCATAATGTGCTGACATCCAATTCTACTGACATATAATCCAGATTTCCCCTAAATTTCTCCTTTAAAATAAAGCCCATGTGTTTATTTAATGACTTCTTTTTAAGTCTTTAACTTGTGCACAAAAACATGGCACTGTGAAAAGATCTGACAGAAAAAAGAATTCAACATTATGTAATTACTACTGAACATTTAGTTTAACTGTACAAGTCATCAAAAGTCTACAAAAACAACAGATCATAAACAGCACATCATTTTTTAAGTTTTTAATCTCAATAATTAGACAATCGCACTGATCACAAAGGAACATTTTGGCCATTAGTATTTCCTCAGCATTTATCAAAATAAATATACCATTATTAACATAGAAATTCAGATTAGAAACAGACTGCTTACTATTGCTAGCATCTTTAAAAAAAACAGAATACTTGAGATGTTTTTTAGAGATGTGGTCCTGGGTGCACTCATCACACTTTCTACAGAATGGACAAGTACTGTGAGCCTGGATGTCATGAAACAGACCATCAAGTGTTTCAAATGTGTGTCCTAAAAAGCAAAATAAATACAGGATAGAATTAAGGTATCAATGTTAACATGTCAGAGACTTGCAGCACCAGAACGCAGGCACACTAAACCTTATAGTATAGCCCTCTGCCACTTTTAATAGCATTCCTATACAGCATTCTATTGTATATTAGCAGTATAAAATGTATTTCCCATATATTACTGATAACCAGTGAACATGATACTACACGGCATTTAACATTACCTGTATAAAATAATATAAATAATAATGGTAGCTACACCACTATTTGTACTCATTTAATACGTAACAGTACAACACACCTACCGTGCAATGTCCCCATATTGTTTTCTCGTTCTTCTTGAGAAAGACCTTTGGCCCCTAGATGATGCCAGTGTTCAATTTTCTGATTAGGCCTAGCAGGGTTGCTACCTCAATTTAAATTAGAAAATTTTAAAAAGTAATGTTTCATTTAATACACTGTCATATTAGATTTTCACTCTATACACACACATATACATACACACACACACACACATTTATATATATTTATATATTACTGCCTCTCATGTTATCGCACGGCAGCATTGTGGTATGTCGTCGTCTTAAAAGTGGTGGTTTTGAGGAGCGTCGTATACCCCTAACTGTGAAGAACTTTTAGTTCAATTGTCCATGAACACAGTGACAGTGGACTGTGTGCGAATAAGGGATGCTATGTTTGTAGCATGTCACATGTTTGGTCCGTTTACATGCTAGTAGCATACGTGCGCTAGTTAAATATATAGCTAGTTTAAACATCCAAATGCTAGCTAAACTTAGTCTACTGGCAGATGTTCAACAATGAAGTGGAGTATATGTCAGTGTCATAAAACGGATGTCAATGTCATCGGCATTTGCGCAAAACAAAGGCATATGCCACTGTCAAAAAAAAAAAAAAAAAGATGCCATTGGCACATGCCACTGTCACCCAAAAAAAAAAATCGATGCCATTGGCACATGCCACTGTCACCAAAAAAAAAAAAAATAGATGCCATTGGCACATGCCACTGTCACAAAAAAAATAGATGCCATTGACACATGCCACTGTCACCAAAAAATAAAAATCAATGCCATTGGCACATGCCCCTGTCACCAAAAAAAAAAAAAAAAATAGATGCCATTGGCACATGCCACTGTCACCAAAAAAAAAAAATAGATGCCATTGGCACATGCCCGTCACCAAAAAAAAAAAAAATAGATGCCATTGGCACATGGCACTGTCACCAAAAAAAATTAAAAATAGATGCCATTGGCACATGCCCCTGTCACCAAAAAAAAAAAAAATAGATGCCATTGGCACATGCCCCTGTCACCAAAAAAAAAAAAAAATAGATGCCATTGGCACATGCCACTGTCACCAAAAAAAAAAATAGATGCCATTGGCACATGCCACTGTCACCAAAAAAAAAAAAAAATAGATGCCACTGTCACTCGTACGTAAGGTGCCGATGTTACTGGCATGTGCCAGTGTCACGCGAACGTAAGATGCCGATGCCTTTCCATGTTAATACCGCTACTGCACAACTGTTGTCTTTGTAGTGTTGCACTGTTTCATACCCAGAGGAGGCTAAAAATGCAAGCAATATCTAGAATAAATTCTGTAAGTGCAGAACCACAGTGCTCCTGAAGCTTCAGAGGTGCTGAGAGTGTATAAGCAATCAGGTGGTCATTGTGGTCGATTAGTGTATATTTAGTGCATATTATACAAGTGCCCATAGAAAAACATGTATGACTTAACACATTAAAAATTGCTTTTTCATGTGGTGGAAATGCGCTCCTATTCTGATGAAGCTTGATCTTTATTGAGGATTGTATCAGTGTATGATTAGTGGGGTAACAGTGTAACTCTGGTTTGAGTTTCATCAGCGGAGACGCTCGTGGTCTGGACTCCACAGCCAATCACTGAGCACTAACGGGCAGGGAGCGTCGCATTCTGAGAACACTGACACCCACCACTGACACTAGCCCTAGATACTGACATTTCCAGTGGGACTCAGCGGTTTTATATACGTTATAAATTATTTTTTTTAATGTTAAATCAGTACTTTTATGGATAGTTTGTGAGCTTTATATGGCTATCTAAATTAAGATATTTAGAATTTCCCTGCAGCGAAGTGTAAGAGGAGTGCGTAGGGGAAGTTTGTGAAGGTGTTTGGGAAGACGGCTTTGCGGTGTGAAGGACCCTGAGTCGAACGTGTTCTGCCTGTTTGCCCAGCGTTGTGTAAAGATGAGGTTTTATAATATAATGCGATTTAATCCGCATTAAATCGGATTGCTGTTTGTGCTAATTTACTGTACTCGTACACATTAAACAAATGTGTGTGGAAGCCGTTTGCCGACTGAGGGCATGTCAATACACCGTGAGGTCAGGCGATTTTCACGGACACCTCCAGACTCGTGCCATTTCACCTTCATTGCCGCTGTGCCGCGAGTGTGTGACGGTCTCTGTGGATCTGAGGGTTGTGAGAGGAGGCTGTAAGCGGTCATCTGGGTTGAGGGACAGCGCCGAGGCGGCGGAGGATGGCTCTAATGTTGGGGCTGCTCTCGGCGGCTGCTCGGCCTTTGCGGCGGTGTGGAGTCAGCGCTGCTGTGAGGAAACTCTGCTCTCCCGGACTAAGGAGACCCCACTTAAGGGTAAACAATCTCATAACACTGCTCTAACACCAGCCACTACACTCCAAACACACTAGCATCCCTGCTTCTGTAACGCGGTTGTTTCCTCACCTCGTCTCGGTGCAGTGACAGGTCGCTGACAGAGTCATGATGACTAGGCGTGTGGTCCGGTCTCTGACAGCCTCGGTCTTGTTTATTTAGCTACTTTAGCAATTGTCACGTTGAAGAAACACAAGGTAATATTTTTACCTTCAAATTAGAGCTGCAGATTTGTTTTGTTGCTTCACTGACAAGTAGTAGTGAGAATAGAGTCTTTCTTGTTGCTACTCCAGGCTCAGCACTGCAGAAATGTAACTTTTGGAGGATGGTAGAAAACACTGGAGTCCTGGAGCAGATATATTCAATATTCCCTATAGTTGTATTTTCCTTAAATAACCCGTCTGCCATTTAAACCATTTAAGTGAATATGACATTATGGAAAGAATGTAAACTATAAAAGTTAATCTCTCATGAGATACTATCCCTGAATTATGCAATTCCTACTCCCCTTCACATGGGGGTGGCCATGTTTAAAATACTACAGGCTTAATACAGAATATCCACTAAATGTTAGTATGTAACTGAGTTGAATACAAATAATTATTTTTAGCTGAAAATGTTTTGTCAAGAAATGTTTTGCTACAGAAAACAGCAGTGCATTTCACAGGAACTACAATGTGAAAACGAATGACAATGTGGAATAAGGACAGAATATACAAGTACACCTAACAATAAACGCACTCACTAAGCAGGACAACAAGACAGATTAGTGTCACCTGTAACAGGTGGTAAAACAGCATATCAATAGCATGTCTAGTTCAAAAAATGGTCAAGTCTAACTGTACAAATAGAAGTAAAAACAAGTCTCGTGTTAGTTGTCTCATACACTAATGAATCAAAATCTACCTGTATAAAATGCCATCTAATTGTGGCACAGGTTTAATTGATGTACAAACAAATGTCTGGACCCAGGATTTTCCATCCAACAACACGTTGCCCAGATCATCACACAATTGCATTCTACCCACAGTGCATCTTCGAGCCCAGGTAATTAGCACACAAGGTACCCTGGTGTTCACTTGAAGTAAAACATACACATCACTGATCAGACCAGGCCACTTTCTTCCTCTACTGTCAAGCTCCAGTTCTGAAGCTTGCTATATCTTTGTTCTTGATTTCGATAGTAGATATGGGTCCATGTTAGTCAAGACTGGTCTGTTTTCTACAGAGCCACAAACACAGCAGGTGTGATGCATTGTGGGTTATGATACACATCTTCTGTAATCAGTCATCAAAGATATCAATGACTTGTGCCACAGTTATACTTTTATTAGTTTTGACCAGGCAGGAAAGTGTTCCTTGCCTTTATGCTTCAGGGAATTTTCCTGTTTGGGCCAAATTTAGTTGATGCTGACTGAGAACACCACAAAAGCATTGAAATTTATGTTTTAATAATTTGGTGAGGTCTTCCATGTAAACTATGAGAAATATCTTTTGGCTTTTTGTCTGAAATATTCAAGCCATTGACATACGCTCCCATTAAAAGCCAGTCAGTGTTACTTGCTCCATTTGTGAATGTTCTTAAAGTTTTGATCTATTACTATATACACTTAGATATACTAGTATATTCTCTCTCTCTCTCTCTCTGCCAGTTTACAATTGTAACTGTATATTTCTGTGTCCCCCCCAGGGTTTGTCACTAAATCACCTAAAGCCCGTATCATCTGTAAATAACTTGTTTCCACCAATATTTTACTCAAACGAGGCTTCTAAAGGTAACTGAATATCAACATACTTGAAATAGTGTGCTGTTTAATGTTGTGTGCAAGAGTTTTATAGGCTTCCAATAATTCCCCCTTTTGCTTATAGAAGGTAAACCTAGTGGACCAGAGCACCAGTCAGGTGGAGGAGGGGGAAAGAAGGGAGGAAAAAAGGACTGGAAAAGTCGTTTACAACAGGTAGGAGTAGTGATAGTGTGATGTGCTTTTTCAGTGATGAAAATGTATGATCAGCTAATGCCCATCAGATTTTACATTTCATTAAAAAGAGTAACCATCAGTGTATGGAAGTTTTGTAATATACTTTCCATATCACTCACCAACTCATACACAACTAACAACAACATCAATACATCTGTTGTTGGCTATATTTGTTAAAAGACTGAATTAGATTAATTAATTAATTTTTTTACTCTGATATCCACTCCTGGATCCACATGTCAAAACCTTTGTCCATGTTGTTTTCATCTGAGTGTTACTGAACATATCTCTTATTTGTTAATATCTGCATGTCATTAAATTGCAGCAACAATGATCAAAATCTATTCCTCACCTGTTGAATTCTGACCAACACAGGGTGATGTTCCATGGGATGATAAAGATTTCCTCTACATTGCAGTCACACTAGGAGGTGTTGCCTCTGTCCTGCTCTATCTGTACTTCCGTGATCCAGGCAGAGAGATCACGTGGAAAGACTTTGTTCATCGCTACCTTGGCAGGGGATTGGTGAGAGAAATTTCCATCATTTTTAAAATATATATATTTTATGTATTAGTAGTTGTGCTGTAACAGTTGATAGTTTTGTTATTCTATACATATATTTATATATGTGTTCCTTTATTTCTGCAGGTTGACCGTATCGAGGTTGTGAACAAGCAGTTTGTCAGAGTCGTTCTTGTTCCTGATGCAGATACAGAAGGAGTGAGTTCAATTGCTGCAGTGATATAAGCAAATTAAAGCTATTTTATGAGCACAATGTTAAATATTTTTGCACTCTACTGCTTTGTTATACATGGTATAACATTTACATTTCTGTGTGTGGTCTAAATAAGGAAAAATACCTTCATGACAAATGAATTTTCACATCATGATATGTTCCCCCACCCCCTTGTTAGAGTTACGTGTGGTTTAACATTGGCAGCGCTGACACTTTTGAGAGGAACCTGGAGGCTGCTCACTATGAGCTGGGTCTGGAGCCGTCCCAAAGAGCGGCAGTAGTATACAGCACAGAGAGCGATGGGTAAGAGTCTCAGACCTTCACTGCCCTCTTTGGGCCACATTTTTAACTGATTTTTGTCTATCTGTATTTAACTGAGGTGCCTTCTCTTTTGTGTCTAAATAAATTTAGCCTGACTTGCATTTTTATTGTTCTGTGACCTCAAAAAAAAGGTTTCACATATTTTTTTATGTTTTCTCAGGTCGTTTCTTATGAGCATCATTCCAACTTTGCTGTTAATTGGCTTTTTCCTCTTTACATTACGACGAGGACCAATGGGGGGAGGAGTAGGGGGTAGAAAGGGGCCTTTCAGCATGAAGGAATCCACGGCAAAGATGATGAAGGACAACATAGATGTGAAGTTTAAAGATGTAGCTGGGTGTGAGGAGGCTAAACTGGAGATTATGGAGTTTGTCAATTTTTTGAAGAACCCACAGCAATACCAGGACCTCGGGGCTAAGATTCCTAAGGTAAATAAACCACTCTCAGTAATGGTGGTCTACACCGGTTTGTGCACAAAAAAAACACTATGCCATTCAACAATAATGTACAATGCATGTTATCTTGAAGAGTGCTGTTTACTAATTGTTAAGCTCTGTTTATTGAAAGGGTGCTGTGCTGTCAGGACCCCCAGGAACAGGGAAGACTTTACTGGCCAAAGCTACTGCTGGAGAAGCAAATGTTCCTTTCATAACTGTCAATGGCTCTGAGTTCCTGGAGATGTTTGTGGGAGTTGGTCCAGCAAGAGTGAGTGTATCTTTGAAGTAGAAATATGAGTAGACTTGCACTCTTGGTCAAAAATTTGGAAGCATTTGTTATACAAATAAATTATTTAATGTATAATGTATTCTCCCCACATCCTCGTGGGTTTCTTCTGGTCAAAAAACACACATTGGTAGGTGGATTGGCGACTCAAGTGTCCATAGGTGTGAGAGTGTGTCGCCCTGTGAAGGAGTGGGGCCCCCTCCAGGGTGTGTTTCTGCCTTGTGCCCGGTGATTCTGGGTAGGATCGGGACCTACCGTGGACCCTGAACTGGATAAGCGCTTACAGACAATGAATGAATGATTTTACGTGGAATAATCTGAATATCTGTTATTTTCTCTTAATTCCTTTCAAAAACAAATTATTCGCTGAATAATATTTCACTATTTGAACAGAATACTTTTACGTTTTTTTTTCTTTAAACTACACATTTTTCTTGAATTTATTAATCCATCATTTATTTATGTTCTCTATTCCCAGCCATGTTTAGTCATGCATTTTGAAAGCAAATGAGGAATGTTTCAATTTTGTAAAGGGACGTTTCATTTGTTTATTTATTTATTTAGGAAACCATTAATTCTACAATGACATGGTAAAAAAACAGTAGCCAAGAATAGTTAGTTTATGTTTTCATTCATATAACATAAGAAATATAAGAAGAGAATAAATAGCAAATTTATAATTTTATTTTCAGTATCATCATGACTTATTTAATTCTCTCCTTTTCAGGTGAGAGACATGTTTGCTATGGCCAGGAAAAATGCCCCCTGTATCCTCTTCATAGATGAAATTGATGCAGTAGGCAGGAAGAGGGGTGAAGGAAATTTTGGAGGTCAGAGTGAGCAGGAGAACACACTCAACCAGCTGCTTGTAGAAATGGATGGTATGTGTAGAACTGTAATGAAGGTTTTGAGTTTCCCATGCTGTTAGTTAAGAGGGTTTTGTTATTTATTATTAAATATATTATTATATTGTGGTTGAAACCCTCTGCAAATATCTGTTTAGTTATTAATCACAGCAGTAACAGTATTTGTCTTTATAATCATGTCATCTTTCAGTCACATTTTACATAGTAACTTTGTGATTCTTAAAGGTTTCAACGCTAGTTCTAATGTTGTGGTCTTGGCTGGAACAAACAGACCTGACATCCTGGATCCAGCTTTGATGCGACCTGGTCGATTCGACAGACAGATTTATATAGGTATGTGTGCGGCAATCAGTGTTTGTATTACGTTGAAATTTATGCCTGTTTATTTACTTAAACGATTAAGCGTTTATTTATGAAATTGCAGGTCCTCCTGATATTAAAGGTAGAGCCTCAATTTTTAAGGTCCATCTGAGGCCTCTTAAACTGGACCCGGATCTGGACAGAGATGCTCTTGCTAGGAAAATGGCTGCTTCAACTCCTGGTTTCACAGGTAAGGTAGAAATCTGGGCCATAATATTCTAAACATGAATGGTTATCTTTCTAGAGAAATTTAATTTTATGAAACACAGATGAAATGTAAAGTTAATATATTTTAATCAATGTAATATATACTGTGTGTAGCATGGAGGCACAACAGTTAGTGTAGTTGTCACACAGCTTCAGTGTCCGAGGGTTGTGAGCTCAATCTCTGCCACAGGTCATTGTCTGTAAGGTGTTTTCTCCGTGTGTCTGCATTTCCTCCGGGTGCTCTGGTTTCCTCCCGCAGTCCAAAAAACATGTTGGTAGGGGAACCAACATGTTTTCTATTTTTTGCACCTTTCTATTTTTTTGTTGTTATAAATCTTATTTTTATATTTTACTCTTGCATGTGGCACAGCTACTGGATGCCTTGAATTTCCCTCTGGGATCAGTAAAGTATACATCTATCTATCTATTCTGGGTAGGCTCCAAATGACCGTGAACACGATGAAGCTTAAGAAAATAAATGAGTGAATGAGTAAGTTAATGAAGAAAATTATGGCGCATGTCGTTTCTCCATTTTTATGGATTTTTAGTTTACTACATCATTTGAACACAGCAGCTATCCTTCACATTGTGTGAAAACTGGATGAAGTTCATTCATTCATTCATTGTCTGTAACTGCTTATCTAGTTCAAGATCTAGTTCACTTACACACATGCACACACACACACACCTATGGACACTTTAAGAGTAGCCAATCAATCTACCAACATGTTTTTTGGTTTTTTTTGTACTGCGGGAAGAAACCTACGCAGACAGGAGGAGAACACACCAAACTCCTCACAGATTTGACCCACAATCCCAGGACCCTGAAGCTGTGTGACTTATTTACCATTGGACAGCGACAATATGCTGTGTATATACAGTATTTATAAATCCTGGCTATTGTTGCACAGTACTTTAGAAGCTGCATGTCACTAATTAATTATGGCTCTCGTTACAGTTGCATGGGAACATTCATTTAAAATTAGCAGTCAGGAAGAATCACAAATTGAATTTATTATAGTCACAGGTCACATTCCTAATCGTAACTGTTACAAAGCCTGCTGTTCAGAATTACCTCTCTTATGTGACATGGTTAAAATGATTAAATAATAATGTTTTGGAAAGTGGTTAAAAGTGTGAAGAAGCAAATGGAATGTAAAGTCTGTATGCCCAGGACAATGAGTATTCTGCCTTTTACAGAGTAGACTAATCCTTGTGGTGGACTTGCTTTTGTGTTAGTGATGAAATCAGTAGATCATGACTGGGGAGCTTACAGTGCATCTCTGTTACTGCCCCTCAGGAGCTGACATTGCAAATGTGTGTAATGAAGCAGCTCTCATTGCTGCCAGACATCTCAGTAAAGGTGTTAATGCCAAACATTTTGAACAGGCTATTGACAGAGTGATCGGAGGTGAGTCTTGAAATAAAAACCTTTTTATTAAACATATTTCTGATGGCAACCAGAATTGATTTAGTTAAAGCTAGTAAATGTACCAGTTGATTTATGTATGTTATTACTGTGTCTGTGTGAGAGATTGACAAATGAAATGCACTTTGTGGTCTTCATAACTGCAGGCCTAGAGAAGAGGACACAAGTGTTGCAGCCCACTGAGAAGAAAACTGTGGCATACCATGAGGCCGGTCATGCTGTTGTGGGCTGGTTCCTTGAGCACGCTGACCCACTACTCAAGGTAATTGGTTATATACTTTAATATGTTTCACATATATACTTCCAAATCATTTAAAATCTGCAAAATGTAATAAATCTTTAAAAAAATGTAATTCAATACCTGCTTTTTGCAGTATTGTGTACTGGGCTGGCCTAGAAGAGACATTTTCGCGTACTGACCGGTTGACTCACTCCTAATGTTGAAATGCGCATACGCGAATAGGAACTGTTAGTTCAGCTGTATTTCACAGAGAGAACTTAAGGTGGCGCTACTACACCACTACAACCTCTGTTGTTATTTCAGACATATTTCACATTCCAGTTCGTGAACTAAAACTGGAACCGTTCTGCGCATTTCCACCGACATAAACTGGTTCGCGAACTAGAAAAATTTGTTCCCAGCTGGAACCAAAGAACAGTAGGTTCTTCAGCGCAAACCGTGGCTGAATAATAGGAAATTAAACAGGGACACGCTCTTTGTGTGTTTCTGGAGCTGTGTTTGGCTCTGCATTAGTTACGTTTCTCTGCTGTTCACAAGCTCAGCAGGATGGCTCAGAACTCGGCAGCATTTACACATGTATTATACAGGTGCTGGTCATAAAATTAGAATATCATGAAAAGGTTGATTTATTTCAGTGTAGTACAGTATTCATTAGTTATAGTCATCAAATTAAAAGAAATAAACACTTGAAATATATCAGTCTGTGTGTAATGAATGAGTATAATATGAAATAAATCAACTTTTTCATGATATTCTAATTTTATGACGAGCACCTGTATCTCCCAGAGAGAGGAGGACTGCTGAATTTGTCTTATTTAACGTGAGTGGGGAGACCTTTTTGTGGCGTTAGTGTGTTTATAATGAAGTTTAATGTGCGCACAGCCACAATAAACTTCACGTTTTACTCTAACAATTACATTGAATAAATAGAAACCATAATTCTTAAAGTCTTTTTTATTTTTTGGTGATAGATCATCTAGTATTTATCTTTTAAATAAAATGAACAAGAAAAACACTGATGTCATGATATATAATGAAAAAAATGTGCTCCTTTCATTTCTTCATTTATTACCTGCCCTCCATATATTCTGTACAACAAAATCATATAATAAAAACCACATGTAAACAATGAAACACCTCTGTGACAATGGCTATATGGTGGTCTGGCAAAACTAGGCTTGCTTAGTTTCTCTTTGCTCTTGTGTTGTATCAGTGTGCCTGTATGCAAACATTACCTATTTTCTAGTGACTCTCTTCATGTCATATTATATTAACCACAAAAACAAATGTGGAACTGGTGGCCTCCTGTGTTGGAGATGGGTTTTTTTCCCCTCCCCTCTCTCTCCCTCCTTTTCCCCATATTGTCAAACCACCAGATGGACTTTAATGTGATGCAACCTAGAGACCCTGCATATGCTATAAGTATTTTACATTGTCATAAAGCAATGCTTTTATTGATTTTGGTAAATAACTGTATTACCTTTTGTGTTATCTTTGTAACTATAACTCAAGTAAAAACGGAAGGATTTGTCGGATGCTGCTGATATGGGTGTACCATTTAGATCTATTTAGTAATGCACACAACCGTGACCTTCTGTGCTCTAGCACCCCAGCCACCTTTAGAGAAATGTCAAGAAAACATTAAAGCAGACATATTATGGGTGGGAGACTATCACTTTTCAGTTCATTAGCACATTAATTTGGGATCTGGAACCTGCCAGCCCACAGGTAGCTGGAATGTGGAATGAAACAACACAGTGAGTTTTTGCGGTTAACCTACATCATACAAGGGATACTTTTTACAAGGGATAAAATTAGTGGTTCTGATTTTGTTCTGAATCTTTTGGAGACAGCAGACACTTCAGAGTTTTCCAGCCCCCTTTTCTGTGTCTCTCCACTCACAGCCCTGAACCCTTGTTTTTGTGAGAATGCAAAGATGAGGTTAAAATAGAGCAAAACAAACACAATGAGTGTATAAACTGGTTTATCTGAGAAAACGAAGAAGAATGAACAGAAAAGAAAGAGAACCAAGTGAAAATGGCTAACTCACTAAATGGCCTCAGTCCTGGGTGCTTGATAATGTGCAATTATTTGTCATTGTACAACATACAACAAAATGTGTCTTCTGCATTTAACCCATCTGTGGCAGTGAACACATGCACACACTAGTGCACTAGGAGCTATGAACACACACCCAGAGCCGGGGACAGCCATCCCTGGTGCCCGGGGAGCAGTTGTGGGGCCACCGGCAACCTTCCGGTACCAAGCCCAGTCCTCTAACCATTAGGCCATGGCTCATTCTCATTTAAAAGAACAGTTGCTACAGGGATGTGTAGAAAGGGGTGTGTGGTACCGTGTTATTTGGCCTTTGTGACATTTAAAAAAAAAAAAAAAAAAAAAAAAAAAGGCATATAATAGTTGTTTATTTACGACTCCTGGGATTGCTAACTTGTGAACAAAGTAGAATATGTCAAGTTTTAATAAAAAAATGTTATGACTGCAGCACTTGACAGAAAATAAAGTGTATTAATAAACATGTTATATTTCTGGACACAAATAAAAAAATTAGCCATAAGATTAATTGGCTTTGTGCCTTATCTGTCTCTCCCTGCCTCTGTGTGTGTGTGTGTGGGTGACTGACTTAGGTGTCCATTATTCCACGTGGGAAAGGTTTAGGCTATGCCCAGTACCTTCCTAAAGAGCAGTACCTGTATACACGGGAGCAGCTGTTTGACAGAATGTGTATGATGCTGGGTGGTCGAGTGGCTGAGCAGGTTTTCTTCAACAGAATCACCACTGGAGCACAAGATGACCTGAGGAAGATCACTCAGTCAGCTTATGCACAGGTATATACAGCAATAATTTGTGAAAAACAAACACGAACGCACAAGATTTCCTTTTTTAAACTTCTCTGTCTTTGTGTCTGTCTCTAATTCTCTGTGGTCTGCAGATAGTGCAGTTTGGGATGAGTGAGAAGGTGGGGCAGGTATCTTTTGATCTGCCTCGGCAGGGTGAGATGGTATTGGAGAAACCCTACAGTGAGGCCACTGCAGAGCTGATCGATGAAGAAGTCAGGGAACTGGTGGACAGAGCTTACCAAAGAACTCTGGAACTTATTACAGAGAAACGCGACCTTCTTATGATGGTAAGAACTTAAGCTGCTATATTAACTGGATTTTTAAATATGTATATAAAATGTATAATAAAGATGCCCTCACCAGAATTCATACTGAATTAATACTAGTGCAAGTGGGGTGTGGTGTCTAAAAGAGTATACCTGTGTACCTATAGGTAGGTAACCGTCTCATGGAAAAAGAGATTCTAGACAAAGCAGACATGTTGGAGCTACTTGGTCCCAGGCCGTTTGAGGAGAAATCCACTTACGAGGAGTTTGTGGAGGGCACAGGCAGCTTTGAAGAGGACACAAGCCTACCAGATGGACTAAAAGACTGGAACCAGGAAAAGAGGAACAATGAGGAGGAGGAGGTATCAGCCTCACAACAGAAGCAGGCAGCTTAAAGCCTTGTGATACCTCTCTCCTTCCTGCCTCAGGAGTAGTTCATACAGAGCTGGTTTACCTTTGTTTGTGGAAGAGGACATGAATTTGAGGTCAAACATGACTGAAGTTCACATTTTAACTAAAATATGGACATGGAGCGTATACCAGTATTTGAATTGCCTTAACTATCAGCACTGGATGTCTAGTAAACACTGAAGCTGGTACAGAACCTGCTCTGTATATCATTTGTAATTTCAGTTCATATACACAGCGTCAGTGTAATTGACTCATTTGCGAAAAGTTTTAAAAATAACATCAAGGACCTGAATAATTACCTTTTTTTTCCACCTCTTCATGAAAGAGGAGCTGGTGCTGTATATTTTGTATAATTGAATATTTTTAAAATATTGTTTTGACAGGTTTGTATATCTCTAACATGGTACTTAATTAAAAGGGTTTATTTCCCAAAACCAAATATTAGGTCAAGAGAAGCATGTTTCCTCATGAATTATGAGGTAGTGTTTATATTTATTGATTCAGTTGGTTGGTTGGTTGGTTATCAGGATATGGAAAAAATGTATTATTTTGCTGTTTCATTAATGTACATTAATCACAAGCATGATTGTTTTTTTAGTCCGATTGAGAGGTACAAGAATGTGGTTTTCCATATATACAAAGTTTTATTATTCACAATGGTCTTCCATAAGATCCCATTTTGCTGTATGTCTTGAAACAGCAGAGAACTCTAAACACAACACACACAGCTTGTATTAGCAAAGACACTGCTGTTTAGAGATCTAAAAACTAAAAGATTCTTAGCTTTTACAAGTATAAGACAATGCGTTCTTGGGACTGTAGTGAAAGAACAAAATGCTGTCCAAGGAATGCCGCTTTAAATTTCACTGGAAGCTTGAGGTTTTGAGGCAGACGGTTACAGAAGTGCACTTCAAGTCAGGAGGTCTTGGTAACTTGCACACAAGTGTAATTTTAACATTCAAGATAAGGTTAAGAAAAAATTACATGTATAATTTCTGCTTACACCCTTTCACATTTTTGCATTATTTCACAATAACTCCACAGTAAGTAGTAAATCCTCATCTCTGTTATGCATGCCTCAGTATGGCATTATCCAATCTTAACCAGACATAATGGTTCTCTGTGTCAGCACAAGTAGGGCATAACCAGAATGATTTATCACAGGCTCACTCCCTGAGCCCCTCTCTCTCTCCCTTACACTGATGCCCTGCTCATCAGGGAGACTCCTATTTTAGATCATGGACACAGTCTAGATTGCACCAAAATCACTGCTGTCTAAATGCTTGGAGATTGTACATTATGAAACTCAGGGAGGAACAATTCTGAATCTAAAAGGCTCTGATCCTTTTATAGTTCGTTTAGCTGTTATCATGAACTTCTTTGTAAATTCAGTAGCAAAACTGGATCAGAGAGAAGAATAAAATAGCTTTTTTCCAGCTTGAATATATTCAAGCTGAAAGTGAAGCTGTTAGATTATCACACCTCAGGTGGCATACTTAGGCTTATGGAAAAAAAAAAAAAAAGCTATATGCTGCAAAACCTGCTTTGCCTCTAAAAATATAAACCTACTTTGTGGAACAAACAAACCCTGTGCATTATCCCAGTCTTGTGTTTAGATTACATTCAGCTGCACCTTACCTTTATGGCATCAACCAATAAACTGATGGCTAAACAAAGCAGGTTTGCCATTAAAACAGATATTTACATGAATTTGAAATAGTACAAGTTTTAGTTTTATTTGTTGTCGATAAAACATACTTAAATATCTTAATCTGACTAATCATGATCAGGGATATTTACATCTGTTAGTTGGATCTAACTCCGAACATGATTAGTCAGATTAAGATATTTAAGTATGTTTTATCGACAACAAATAAAACTAAAACTATTTCAAATTCATGTAAATATCTGTTTTCAGTCATGCCTCCTACATGATGTTAAAGGTTGTGTAGCTCCTGAAACACGCTGCCTAAAACAGGATGATTGAATGATTTCACCCAATTAAGTCTTGTCTGGTGTGAGTATGTTGGTCAGATCACTTGGTTCATGTTATCTGTCATAGTTTTGTAGATCTGCTCAGAATTCATCATGATCAACAGTGGTGCAGTACTTTCTGATAAACTTTTAATTAATTACATTATAATCATAGTAATTTGTAATAAAACAATAACATAACTTTATTAAAGTAATTTTGATAATATATTGTCAGTCAGTAATATTTAATATGTGATCATCAGAGGTTAGAAATGGATCCTGTCCACATTTAACAAGAGTGTAAACAGAATGGGTTTTCTGTGTCTGGACAGTTATGGAAATGGAAACACATTGGTTGAGAGGAGGGACAACTCCGGTGTGTTATATTTCTAGAGATCAATGGCTGGGCTTTATTTTTTTCACAAAAAAGTATCTCATATCATGAAATGTGGTATTTGTCTGAGTATAATCACTGGGAAAAGCCCATGCAACTGAGTGATTGAGAGTGATAGTAACTATTGTTATTCATTTCTTTGTGCCTTGTCCTTCCTGAAGCAGTTGATCAATAGATCAGTGTAAATCAGTGTACTTCTCTTTGTATGTTTCATTTTATGTTGTTATTCACTTGAAAAAGCTCATTTGAAAAATGTTGTAGGCCTATATATTGATATAAGTAATAAAATCTGTTTAAAACTAGTGTGTGTGATGTAAGTGACAATAATCTATTAATCAGATGAGTCATTAAAATATTTTCTATTTTGATTTTTTTCCCCTATACCTTACTAAATAGCAACACATCCTGGGAGATACAACTCATAAAATCTGAAATACACAACATTCATTCATTCATTGCCTGTAACCGCTTATCCAGTTCAGGGTCGCGGTCGGTCTGGACCCTACCCGGAATCACTGGGCGCAAGGCAGGAACACACCCTGGAGGGAGCAATACACAACCTACTGAAAAGTTATTTTTGGATATGTTTTGTTTGGGTGCAAATTAAGTTAGTGGTAACATTAAATAATTTTTTAGAACTCCTGCCTGTTTAAGGGTTAAGGTAATAAAGCAAACCATATATCAATATAAGGCTATTTACACCAAAGAAAATGCATCAAAAAATAAGTAACCATTAATAAATATTCACCGTGTTTTAGATTCTTTATTTCCTCATCAGTATATTTTATTCATTTAGATTCCTTTGACTGTTTTTACCACTCTTTCTTCGTGTCTTACCCTGTTTTAAACATGCGTAACAGAATGTAACCCTGTATTAACCTGATAGAAGCGTCATTATTACCATACACCTTTATAAATGTACATACATGAATGAAATATAGTTGCCTTTTTATCTTTTTCAGTTTAAATTAGATTGTTCAAATCAAAATTATACCAAGTAAAGTTCATACCAATTTAATTGTTCCTACCAATGAGAATTGTTCTTTCCAATCCCATATCTTGGAATTTCAAGGAAATCAATGGATGGAAAAGTAACTATTTCAGACACATCCATGTTGTCAGTTGTTCCACCAAGCCATATCAATGGAGTAAACCGCTCAGCACATGGTCAAAACTCATTTTTCCTACACTGTTTTTGGGAATTTCACTTTTTACTTTTTGACAGATTTCATCTGGGAGCTAGTCAATATGCAAATTAATACAAGCTTTATTCAATGCCACTGTTTACAGAACACAGCACTGTTACAATGCAGTGTGCTCATATACAGTACTGTGCAAAAAAAAAAAAAAGGTTTATTTTAAAGTCAATATTTAAAATAACTATCAAACACTTCCTTTTTACGAGATATTTCTGAGGAAATATTAAATAACTATTTCATGTATGTAAAGGAACAATAATGCATAAATAGGAATTTTGATAACTTGATTAAATAATTAAAAAGAAAATATGCCTTCTAAAAATCATGCAAGACCTGGGAGAAAGAAGAGAAAGCTCTGCTCCGGCTTCAAATCTGAAATAAATACACCTTTCTGTTCATTCTCCCACTGAGAAAACAGTCCAACACTGAGTCTATAAAGTTGTAGAGGTATCAATGAACCTTTATTGAGAGACAAAACATTTGCAAAACCAAAAAGCTTCTGGTGTTTTTGGAACAGTGAACTAGCCATCCCAGAATCTAGACCCAACACCACTGTATGTGTTTGGGATGGCTTGGGATTGTAAGATGCAAAAAATGCAACCAAGTTCTAAGACCAAATTTGGAAATTTCTGAAAAAAACAGAAAACAAAAAGGAGACAGAGGAGTGGAATCTGTAATAAAGGCAATGAATTATTATGAATTAAATTAATTTCTTGTATTTAATGTCCAGTTTGACCACAGGTTGAATAAATGCGGTCTTTGACGTTTGCACAGTACTGTACGTCACCCAATGGCTGTTCCTCTCTCCCTAAAAAATACGGTAATGTATTTTAAGGGTTTGCAACAAATCTCGGCAGCTCCTCAGATCAGTTTCTCTCCAGAATCAGTAAAGATTCTGAATGGACCATAATGCTTCATGCTTGGGATTCTTCACAGTTATGCTGAAAAGACCATATGAAGTGCATCAGTGATTCACCTCACACTGAGTGCTGGTTAGTGGAGGGAAATTGCATCTCTATAAAAGCCCACTCTTCAAGGTTTCATGTGCCATATTTAGGCAAGAAAAAAAAATCACTTTATTTTTGTCAAGGGTCTATATGTCCTTTCAGGGATCCCTCATCACTTCCTTGGGAAGGAACTTTCATGCCCCAGTCAAGGACTTCTGTCCTCTCTGAGCCAATAGACCCATCTGTGGCTCAGGGCTGCTGGGATTGGGAGCGTTCGATCTTCAGTAAAGGCTCTGTGTTTTCTGAGTCGCTGTGATGTTTCCTGTCTCTGGACTGCTGCTCCCCTTTACCTCCTCGGGTCCAGGAAGGTGATCGGACATAACCACTGTGAGGAAAACGGGGCAATGGAGGCTGCTGCTGATCTGAGGGTTGAACAAGATCAAATGAGAAATTATATGGGCAAACACTCCCCCCCAAAAAAAGCTTGTAGAGTTTGTTTTAGTATGTGCCTCTTCTTCTATGACTTTATCTGAGGGCAGGTTTGCTCTGACCTTTAAAATACAGCCTGTGGTCTCCACACACTTTCTTGGCTGCCCTCTCTTTTCTCTCTGGGGGACGATCTTACTTTCTCAGTTGAAAAGTCACTTTATAAAGGAAAAATGTCATCTGGCCACTAAATCTGAAGGTCATGATAGACAGATTCAAGGCCGTGCTGTAACTTAAGATGAGTAACTAAAGCTACTGTAATCTCCAAAGATCAGGAAGGGGAAGGCAGGGAAAGACCAGTGCCTCTGACAGTGTTGTGAAATTAAATATTCAAGAGGTGCACATTTGTGCACTTCCGTGCAGCACTCTATCAAATAATCATGTGCTTGCAGAAGGAAACTACGGAAGACCTATGGGAAGAAACAAGCAGAATAAGAAAACCTGCTGTACATTGTTTTTTCTTTATCTGGTGGTCTACTGGCTACCAGCAGCTAAATGAAGGCTTTGTGGGAATGTTTGAAGAAGACTTTGCAGCTGAAGTGTCTAAAATCCTTGCCTAGTATCATTGTCCTGTCCATAAATATTTGGATACATAAAATTTTCAGTATTTAAAACAATTAAATTTCTTAAAAATGTAATATATATTAGACATTACATAGTAGAATGAACAATTGCTACATGTGCCTGGTGTTTGAGGAGATAAATCAGTAGCTGTTGAGAAGTAAATATTAAGACTCACTTGCTGGAGATTCATTGTGATTCTCTTCATCTGAATCAGCAAACACTTCTCCCAGCTCCTGATCAGACATATCAGTGAGCTCCGTCAGGTCCAGGAGATCAAAGTGTACCTCCAGAGAGGAGACGCTGCTCAGAGGCTCTGAGGGAGCACATGATATCACAGAAAGAGAAAAAAACATTACTAGTATTGGCAAGGACACCAACATGACACACAATCTAGAAAAACCAGTGCTCATGTGGTTCAACTTTGTCTGACTTCACATTTCCCCTGAGATCAAAGGGACAGCTGATGCTGATGATACAATTTTGGGAAAACATGATTAACACAGTGGAGTTTGGGTGGTGATAAATTCCCTTTGCACCACTCTTGGCAGCATGGATGTGATGGATAAGGAAGATAGAATAAGCTCACACTGGCTTACCCTGTACTATAAAATATAAGCTTCATTTCCAGTCACTGGACACATGTTTTTTTCTTTTAATGCTACAGAGAGCATTCTCAGTGCAACACAATCATGAAAAGAACTGCCAGAACACAGACTCTACTCTGCTGCTTAGAAACAAGATGGCATTAACCATGGATACATTTATAAATGACATATATCATACTGCTGTACCTTATAAGCTGTAGGTGTACATTTACAAGTACACTGAACCTCATCTACTGTCACGCTCACTTAATTTGCCACTCTAACCCATTTATCATTTGTTTTTCTTTGAGAGGGGTCCACCACTCAATCATAGCAAAAAAATTGCAGTTCTCCACCTCTGGATAATTCCTTTTCTTCAAAATGAAATAATGGAAACTGGATTCAAAATCAGAATAAAGTTGCAAGAATGTATGGCAACACATGAACCATATCAGAAATGTCTGACCTTATCTGCAAAAGGTATTTTGAAGACATGGAATGCAGATTTTCTATGTTAGTATGCAGAACCATTCCTTCATCAATTGAATCCGTGGGTCTCATTCTTCAAATAATTAATAATTAATAATATGTACTCCTGTTTGACTTAGATTAAACCATGCAACCGTACTAGCCCTTCGCAGATGAAACTACACCAGTAAAATGTAAGTGTTAGGCAGATGACTGTATATATATATATATACACACACAATAATTTCTGACTTACGGCGTCTCTCTGCGGTCAGCACCTGGCTACAGTGGTGCCCAGGGGTTCCGACTTGCTCTCCTGAAGCATTGTGGGAAGCCTCACTTGTGAGACTGGCAGAGCTGGAGGACTTGAGGAGTTTATGAAGCTCTCTCTCTTTGTTTGGCTCTACAGAAAGAACACAGAGGAGATGGGAATGGTCTATTTATGGATAAAAGCACTATCAGCTAAACTCCTTCACCGAGTCTCTGTCTTTAGTCTGAAAGGTTGCTCGTGGCTGCCAAAATTAAGAAACATGATCTACTTCTGGTTCACAGTGTTGATGCGGTTTTCCGCCCTCTATTGATTTTTTTAAGGTAGCAACCACAACATACAAGTGTTCTGTTTCATTTTAACCATTGCTGTTCTCAAGGGAAACACTTAATAGAGACGGGTCTTGTTATTTATTTTATGAAGGTTCTACTCTGATCCTAGAGTCCATATGTTCACTATAACAATGTAATGTGTATATTTGGTTGTTAGACAGTATGTTACTAAATGTGCTCCTTTCCTCTGCAGTGTGCAGGTCATCCTTCCCCTACCCCACACCTCTCATTACAATAGATAAGCCCCTCACACCACACATACAGAGAAATGGGGAAAGATGCATAGCAGAGTGGGCCACTTGTGATTTTCACATCACTTTACAAACATACCGTATTACATGATAAATGTGTCAATGTACACTACAATATATATTTGTTGCAAAATCAGGCTGATTGAAAGAAATCCGGTGTTTCTCCTTTCATTTCATTGTGTTTTTACATGCATTGTCATAAATCGGATGCTCCAAAAGATGTACAACAATGGAAATGTTTCAGGTCCACTCTTAAATCATAGACATGCATGAACACCAGCTGTCCATGCTGCTGAACAGAAGCAGTCTGCCCATTTAGCTGGGTTCGTACACCTGCCAAGCCTGCCAAGCCTACTTGAAAAAATGATAGACACTTGCCGGGGAAACAGGACTTCCAGTAAATAGATTTTACTTCATTATAATGTCTGCACAGCTCCACTGTGAGCTGTGAAACAAAAAAGGCGTCTCTTACCTGCAGTACTGGAGTCTGCCTGAGCCTCCATTCAGCCTACAGCAGCAGCCAGTGCAGTGCTGTCTGGCGCTGCAGCCAGAGACAGAGAGGGGGGTGTAGCCTGCTCCATAATACGCACTCTCTCTCTCTCCCTCTCTCCCCCCATTCCTCCTCTTTGTGCGCACAGTCACGCTTCCACACCTCCCTTGTCATTGCAGCATGCACAGCACAATGACACATACTAAGCACAGAAAAACAAAGAAAGAAAGAAAAGTCAATCATATTATGCATAATGCAATGTAAAGAAATTCAACAAAGGGAACATTTCAAGAAGGGAACCATCAACAGATAAACAATACAGATTTTGGTGTAGAGTGCAGAGATGAAGCTGTTTGATGAGATGGGGCTGGGCAGAAGAGACAAGAGGCAGTTTTAATAGACTCTCAGTTAACTCTAAATCTCTGTATATTCCTGTTCCCTTCATATATTGCTTTTACCAATGGACTATTTTACCTGTGGGCGCATGTGAAAAAAAAAATGTTAAACTGTTAACTGATAAATGTTAACTAAATGTTAACAAAAACTCCCCCCCTTTTCAAACCTGTCTACTCTCTAACATAAATGTCCTACAATCTATGCATTTTCAAACAGCATAACTCTGCTCTGTTCAAGTTTTAAGCACAAATGAATGTGTTGCAGCAGCTGAGCTCTTTTACTCGAGTGAAGAATTAAATGTGGTGCCTAGAACAATACATTTGTTACCAGTACAGGCCTGATGTTAAAATGGCAGTGGAATTGCTAGTACACGGTTGTGAGATTAGTTTGTGTGTAGTCCTATACACGACTAGAGTTGAGTTATACCATTTTGCTGGCATAAAGCTGTAGCACAGAACCATATTTGATAACCTCTGTTCCACACTTTCAGGGGGAAAATACAGAAAGAAATGATAAGTATGACCACGTTGTCAAAACTATGGTATTAAAACTGGCATTACAAAATCAGCACACACAGTGATTTATTTTTTAGCACTGAAAGCACTTTGATAAATGTGAATGACTGAGTGTTTGCATTAATGGGTTTTGTAGAAAAATAAAAATAATCTTGGTCTTGGAGATTTATACACAGTCCTTTGAAAGTCAAAATGAATATGTAAGGGGTTTTAATATTGTAAAATACAGATTAAATTTTGACTAAGCAATTTGTTTTATTTTTGAATAATATACTAATAACATACATTATAAAAAAACACTAATATAGAAATGAGGAAGCATTATGGGCATATACTGTACCTGGATGCCTTTACACTACAAAAGAAGGCAGAATATTCTGTGAAAAGAAACATTCTAACTCCTTACTCTGAATGTGAGATTTGGCTATTCTTAAAAAGATTCAGATCCGTTTTGCCTGGACAGCTGTCTCACTGCCTCTTCCACATTTTCACACAATCTCTGCAGGCCTGTAAAGCGCACATTTATAAGAGGACAGCTTTGTTTCTTTGGCTTCAGTTCTTAGCATCTTAAGATCTTAAGATCTTTCACGTCTGACAAAGATCTTATTGAACTCCCCCAGATAAACAGAGCTAATGAAAAATGAAACTGAATTATTACTGAGTCACAGACTACACATGTTAAAGTGAAAAAAAAAGAAAAAAACAAAAGGGAGAACTTTATTTATATTACAATATATTAGGTGTATGCTGACATTTATTGATATTTAGTCATTGTGGCAGAGCTTTTTTAAAGAAAGAAGACTTCAAATACTCTTGAGTATGAACATATATTTATCTTTTTTTTTATGTTTTTATTAGAATTCAAGTGCCATTTCAACTCGTTCACACTCCATGAGTTTGACCATTACCTTCCCAGCTGCAGAGGAGCTTTTCCCAGCCTCTATACAGAAGCAACCTGAATCTTTTTTTTTTCAATTTACACACAATGTGTAGTTGTGTAATCCTTTTTTCTCCCAGCATCCAGAGCAGTGCTACTCTGCACAGATACACTTCTGTTATTACTTCAGCCATTCTAACATCTCTAATCTGCTAAATTTGATAATCCACTGTGTAAACTGTAGAAATCAAGGTAAAGTCTATCTTTTACTATTTTAAATATGTAACTAATATTTCATCCATTATACTTTTTTTTATCAAACATGCATAAATAAGTTATTGTTTTGCTAATAACAGATTTGAATTGTTTTCACTTATGATCACTGGGTGATTTGACGAAATGTCATGTCCAAAACTATTTTATGTCTGGAAGAATTTTAAGATGTATTGCTGAAACTGTACCGAATATGCCATAAGTGATGTTAGTTACTGTTATTTTCATACAGAGTAAAAGAGAAGATTTTTCAAAATGAGTTAGCTGTGTTTTTATCCCCACTACTGGACCTGCTTTATTCTCTTGTGAAAGTCGACAACTGGGGATATTTCACAAACCCTGTCTACATGTTCTGTGATGTATGTATCAATAAGGCTAAATGGCAGGTGTTTTGTGGTGCTGATCCTCTGTACAACCTCAGGATCTTTACCTGTATACATTGCAAACAAGGGAGTACAGGCCTGGAGGTTTCTTCACATTTTGACACCCAGGAATGACACGTTACTTCATGTCTTTCTTCCAGTGATATTCCCTGTGTGCAGTAAAGCCTTTCAGAGCAATGTTTTAGAGCTTTACTGTATTAAACAGCACCTCTGCTGCTGGTCACTCCGCTAACAATACTGAAACCGGTGCGCATGCGCGGAGGGGGGAGGAGCCGCGCGGAAACGGTGAATGGCTGTTATGGCTAGCAGGCTAATCAGATTGATGTAGAATAAAACCTATAAGTTGTCCGTTAGCAGGCTGAATATATACAACTGTTTATAGTGCTATATTCCTTTGAGCGTCTCGACCCTGTATGTGTGCCTGAAGCCCGCTCTGAGTGTGTTTCTGAGCTGTATACTTGTGCTGTGAACTGTGCAGGACCGTTGCTCTGCTCTCATGAGGCTCAGTTCAGAGCTAGCGACAATCAGCTAGCGCAGCTAAGTTAGTAATGCCCTCTGATTTTATATCTCTCCTCAGCACGGACATCGACCTCAACTCCCCCAAATCTCTTTACTCCAAAGGTAAGACCAACACCTGCTCTATTTTATGGAGCCGTCTGACTCTGTTGTGACTGGCTAGAGCTGTTTTAACTCCTGTGTGTCTGTTGATATCCTGAGGCTTTTCCCTCAGAGGAAGGAGGCATGGCAGGCGGCAGTGTGTGTGTGGGGTTTGTTTTCCTCCACTTCTTCGTCTGTTTCTCTTTTTTACTTCAGTACCAGTGGCCCGCGTTCTCGCCCCCGTACAGCTACCGGGAGTTCAGGGACATCTCATTTGTGCATAAGTTTTAAACTGAAAGTACGGTTCCCCAAATCAAAGACGGGTTCCCTGTTTTGTGTAAATTTACAGGGCCCTCTAAATCTGTACACAGACAAAACACACATCGCCACGCGTGAGAAATAGGACATCAGAGCCCGCCCTCGTATTGAGTGTGAATGCTACCTTGCGTTAAGGCGCATTAGTAAAGACTCGGTGTGGATGAAAGACATGGTAAAATTATCCTGAAAAATAAGACCGAAAAAACTCTCAATTTTAAAGAGGGAAATGTTCAGGTCGCAAGAGAGGTAATGTTAATGATAGCAACGTCTTAAGTTTTAAATGGCATCAGTTAGCTTCCGTACATTACGCCAGTCAGAGGGAGCCAGACGCCGCTGTGTAAATGAGAAGCAGCCACTGAATATCAGTCTGACGCTACGTTCAGTGCTCACCACTGAAGCCAGTTCTTGTAGGTTTTTTGTTATATAAACATACCTGGTGCTTAACTTATGAAACATAATTGCAATTTCATGACCACAAACTGGTCAGAAAACCCTAATTTGGTGTTTCCTCATATTGTTCAGCGCTAGTAAACAAGATTTAGATAACATATAATATTAAAGTAAGCAGACACACTGCAGTAGCCATATGTAAATACAGCATTCTCAATATGCTTTTGACAATACTGGTTATCTCTAACCAAACTATATCAGGGTAGCATAAAATGTCCTATTACGCACCTTTAGCAAATATACATTTGCCTCATGATCTAACTTTGCAGCAGATAATGCCTCGTCACAGATTATTTACTACCTGACTATACATCCTGTCTGACACTTTCTCTCCTCTCAGTGGTTTTCAGAAATTGTTTTTGTGCGTTTAACTGTAGGATAAAGGGGTTTAATTGTCAAAAAAGTAAAAAATACTGCCTAAATTATTGTGGTAGATAATGATTTTAATGATAGAATCATACCCTACGTGTTAATGGATTTATACAGTTTGGAAGCTGTGAATATAAAGATTACTGTTTTTAGAAGTTGACACGTTTTGTAAGGGATTAAACCACAACTGAGATTAAGTTAATGGGACTTGCATGCTGTAGACTTTCTGATCCAGGCTGCTTAAGGAACAAGTCTTGAGGGTGCAGGCCTGGATTATGTTCTCTCCTCCCTTACATTGGCTGTTAACTGTGTATTTCCTTGATATATGATTTGACACTGCTTTGAAGTTTTGTTGAAATTAACATTATAAGATGGAGTCTATGAAAATTAAAAGGTTATCATATTTTATCTTGTTTGTATTTTTTATATAAACATAAACATTGGAATTTTGTACTGCATCTAAAAATGTGTTTCTGCCTCTCTCTTAAACGCATGAGCAATGACTCTTAATTTGAATTAATTTTTTAGGGCTACTTACAACAACCTGCTTTGGGCTTTACATTTCTGTTATTCTACAGCCTTATTCATAAGCCTGCACGTTGAATTCAATAAGCGAACCACACTGTTGAAAAGGTGCTGAGGGAAGCATCGGTTCTATTTCATGTTAAATTACCTCACACTTGGTTTACTTTTTTGTTTGATGCTGTGATCACAGAATAATATTAACAGAAAATAATTAGCATTTTTGCTCAGTCATGTTTTACTGTCAAGGATGGAAGTTGAAGTGTGTAATTTTTATGGCAGTGTTTTTCTTTTGCGTTTGAGAGCTGTTCCTCTAACCTTACAAAACCTTTTCACCAGATTTAATCCCTATATTATAAAATGTAGCCCGAGGAGAATCGGATGATTCCTTAATCTCTCTGTAGTCAAGGGACACGTAGTGACAGAATAGCTGGAATGTAGATCATGTGCCAGCAAACCTGCCTGATTTTCAGTTTCAGCAAGCCACCTGGTTCTGTATTCCCCATGTAAGATCATGGAGAGCCAGAGAGCAGGTGAGGCCCAATTTCACTTGTATATGTTGGTATCACACCTAAAGAGTAAAAATACCATTGCATCTACTTTGTGACAAACACTTTATGTTGTGAAATTTGCTGTGCTTTCATTTTAGCAAAAAAAAAAAAAAACTTTTAAAATATGTAATGTACTTAAATGTATATTAAATAAATGTTTTTGTTGCACCTCAGGTTAAAACCTAAAAACATTTCAGGTGTACAGGGAAGTTGATTTTATGAAAATGGATACCATCATCCTTTCCAAGATTATGCAACCAAAATTTCTGTTTAAAAAGACAAATTTAACCTTACATCATTTCGAAACTGTACAGCTCTGCCTTGAATATCCACAGCCCAACCCAGTTTAGTAGAGAAAAGTACAACTAGGTAAGCCTAGTTTTGCTGGACCGCCAAAAGCTAACTTCAACATTGCATAGTTCCCTGTTTAATGTGTAAATATTGGAATTCAGACACAGTTCCCACTTTGGTTAATTTGTATTATAATATATTTTCTAACTGATAACGAGATATCCCAATTCCATTTGTTAATATATCTTATATATTCAATTATATATATTTTAGATATTCCAATTCTAAAAATGTTCTTAAATTGCCTGCACATAGTTACAAAATATGCTAATTTGTTGGTTGGAAAAATCAGGCGTTTTGTATACTGTTTTAACTGTGTTGTTTTGCTTTCATTTCTCGTCTTGTATTACATAGTCCTTTGGAGACCTCTCTCTTCACTGACCAGTCATGATGTTCAACATGCCCAGTTAGGCAAATGTTCTGCTATCCAGCAGGTGGCTTGTTGTCAGTGACCTGAATCTTTACCTATACCTGTCAAAAAATGAGCCCTGACATATAAAGGCAGCTTTAGTTTGTTTTTTGGTGCTAT
This sequence comes from Hoplias malabaricus, assembly GCF_029633855.1. Lineage (NCBI taxonomy): Eukaryota > Metazoa > Chordata > Actinopteri > Characiformes > Erythrinidae > Hoplias > Hoplias malabaricus. The sequence continues at coordinate 33,211,001 of NC_089803.1, forward strand.
GTTTCCTGGGCCTAGTTGACATATATTAGCTTATGAAACATATAGGCAATATATTCTATATTTTTCCTGCACACCTCCAAAGTTACATAGTGCAGATTCTGCAGTGCTGTGCAAATTCATCTGAAAAAAAATATTAGATGGTGTTCCATCACTCAGTAATAAACAATTTCATTCTTACTTAGTCTAATGCTAGGCTGCTTTATATTTCTTTAGCCCATGATAAATTTTAGCTTGATGACCATAGACTCACATACAGCTTCACCAGAGCATTACAGTCTATTGACATTGTTATTTTAAGTTTTCATAAGATGTTTTTATTGCAGTTAAACCCCTTTTTATTAGTAATTAGATGGGGTGTTTAAAACTCTTGGACATGTAGAGTGTCTATTTTAACTAATGTAGAGAGAAGTGTTTTTACTGCGGACAGTGAGTAGCATAAATATAAATGTATAGATGGTTGAAAAATACACATAACCTACTACTTTTTTCCCCCTCTGTTGGCTGCAGTGTAATTTGACTTTCAGCTACATACTCCCTTAAAACAATACTCCTCTGAACAATAGAGTATGTTCAGTGGAACATGAACCTCAGCTGGATGGATAGTGTCTTATATTTTGTGACACAATTTACACTTGGTATTATCCTCCAAGTGACATTGTCTGATCATGGATCATTGGATCATCATCTTCCGCTCAAGACATAGGGAGTTTGCACTTGACATTTTCAAATGCAGCTTCTGCATCTGGACAGAAATATTCATATTGAATCCTATGTTTTTATAGTGCAGTAGTGCAAGCTTATAGTCATAGTCCAAGCTTGACTAATTCATGATTAGTACAGCTAAATCCTGCCATTTGATCAAAATGCAAGAACTATGAACTGGTTTGTCAATTAGCCAATGAATAACATAAGATTTTAAGATAACCCACGAGATTTTCAAAATGAAAACTTGGAAAAACATTTAACTGTTTATTTAAATTTATGTACAGAGCAAACAATAACAGTTTAATACCAAAATCCAGTCAGATTGTCTTATGACCAGTTTCTCTAGTGGTCACTTCAAAGTAAAAAGTGAAAATGATTTATAGTGGCATTTATTCTCACATTCCTATATCATTCTTCTAAAAGAGGTAGCAGGACACTAGTATGTCCTCCTATGTCAAAGAGATGAAGCAAAATTCATTGTTAGGGAAGAATAGATATGCTGAGCATTTGTTATTAAGCTGATTGAAATGTTAATCTTTGTACAGAATCACTGAGACCCAAGACTCTTGATCATTTCCACTGTCTACCAGTTTCTTTTAATACCTCAACTACGTTTTTGGCTTTATGCATTTTTCAGAGTCAGTGTATGACCTACTCCCTAAAGAACTGCAGCTTCCCCCCATCACACAGGACAAACAGACCATGAGCCAGAAGAGTGGTGGAGAGGCAGGCCCTCTTCCATCAGCAGCCCTGGCCTCAGGTAGTTGATATCACCTCATTTTTTGCTTCCCCACTACATCATTTTTGTCTTTTGAGTTGCCTAAAACAATCTCATTTATTGCTTTCATTCTTAAACAATTTTACACTTATCACTGTCTTGCCCTCTCTGTGTGAGTTTGTCAAATTGTGCACAAATGTCCACCTTGCCACACTTCTGCTTTCTCTTCCATTTTATTTTCTGTTTAATCTTGGCCCTTTTGCTTTCTCTGTCTTATCCATGCATCTTTTAGTTCATTACATGTTCATTAACATTTCCCAATAAAATTGTAAGCCATCTGCACATATTTACTTTGGAAAGGTTATCTTTTCATTTCACAGGTGTTTTTGGTTTAGTAGCAGACACACATACTGTGACCAGTTCTTTAGTTACCTCCAATAAATATCTCCAATAAAACCACTAAAATGTTAAGAGTTTCCTTGTTTCCCGTTTTTTTATTTATTTATTTTTTGCTAAAAATATGTGACCACCAAAGGCAAGTTATAGTTGAGATTGCCCAAAAGAAACTTTAGTAAAACTTGCCAACCATTCCAATCTGACTTATTCTCTGTGTTGAGGGGATTTTGTTTTTGTAATTTTCTTGAGGTAAAATCTAGTTGAGGTCATTTCATCAGCACTTTCTTTTTTTTCTTTTTTTTTTTTGGTATGCTGTTCTCTTCTCCGATCATTAAAATCACTGCCGCGATGCGCCCCAACAAGGGACTATACCAGCTTTAAATAAAGCTGCACAGACTAACATCTGCTTTGCAGCAATAAATGTTATGTTACATTTTGCAGACACTAAATATTGAATCAGAACTAAAGTGGTAATTGTAACACTGCGACACCATAATTACAAAGCTGGCCCTGGGAATTTTCAACAAGATTTTGTGTTTTTATTACTATGTGCACGTGTTAGCACCAGCACTTTGTAGTCAAATTTACATTGATGACTTTACTGATTAATTTGTGCACAAATGACTCATTGACCAAATTTGCTGATATCTACATTGGATGATTTTTGAATGACCAGCACTTATTGCTTTTTTGCTGTCATTTGTCGTTTTTATTCCAGGGAGTTCCCTCTGAAACAGGGAGAGTCTGCTTATAAAATGGTCTGCAGTTCTCTGCTTCGTAGGTCAGAAGCTTGTTTATTCTGTCTCCATGGCTACGTTCAGTCCCAACTAAATCCTCCAATTGGCATGCAATATTTGACATCTGACACAGGATTTCAGACACCTGAGATTTATGACTGGACAACTTTTGTTTTCAGAGACTGTGTAGTTTAGTTTAACCCTTCGTTGAAACACAGCAGTCATACATGCTCTGTATGTTTTAAGCATGTTTACTTGCACTGTTTTAAATGGCACAGGTTTTCCGATTTAAAAAAAGAAAATAAAAAATTGGGCCTCAGAATATAATAAATTAATACTGGTTAAAATAAAAATAAATTCTGTTCACAATCCTAAATTCTTTGGTGATTAAAAAGGGAAAGGACATCGTTATGCATAGTATATCATTGACAGATAGACGTGACCATTGACAGATTTAGTATATAAATTTGGAAGTAGAGGTCTAAAGGGATAAAGGGAAAAAGGGAAATTGCCACCATAATGTCATGTACAAATTTCACTGCTTGATCGGGACTGCTAGCCAGTTTTAAAGTAACAAGCATTATTAACTCTTTGCATTGTGCATACTACAGATGCAGCCACTGCCTCATCGTCCCCTGGAGGGCACAGCAGTGCCTCTTCCTGTGCCAATATGCACACAGCTACTTCAACTCCAGAGCCATCTTCCAGGCTCCACAACTGTCTCCCTACAGAGGTGCTGGGAGTGGAGCCTGGTTCATCATCTGCCATCAGTGGGGCTCCAGGGGGCGATGGGGTTGGGTTACCAGCCCATCAGAATCAGATGACTCCCTCAAAACGACGGACAGTCCTGAACATCTCTCCACCACCAGAAGATCTGTTGGATGACAGCCGTATGTCTTGCCAGGATGAGTTGGCACTCAACCCTGACTCAGAACAAAGCAGTAGTATATGGATGGATGACTCGGTTTCTAATTTCAGCATGCAGAGCAACAGTTCATACAATGACAATACTGAGGTACCTCGAAAATCCCGTAAGCGCACACCTCGCCAGAGGCCTGGTCCAAAACCTGTGGCCAGGGATGAGGCAACCATGGATGTGTTTGATGCAGACAGTGCAAAAGCTCCACACTTTGTACTTTCACAACTGGGTTCTGAAGCGAAGGGCAATCTCAAAGGCAGGTTGGTTCCTTTCCATGTTGAAATTTGCCCAGCCAACTTATTAGGCATTCAGAGAGTCCTTCTGCTGGATTCAATAATTGGAAAATCAGCTGCTGCTTTAATGTTATAAAATCAATAAGCTAAAATCGGAAACATAGAGTGGACTAGCAGTTTGAGAGTAGTGTTTCATATTTTATTTTTGAATTATAATATTTTGTCTGCACAAATATGCTGTGAGGGTAAACTAGTAGTTTTTTTTTTTTTTTTTTTTAATTGTTTAGCATTGTTTACTTTAATATTACCTGTTCAGATGAACAAATATAAAGCCTTTTCTTTTTGTCCTTATAAAAATGAACAATATATTCAAAAGCTTACACAAAAATATGTATTAATTTGAAACTCACACACACCTCTAGTTAGGTAATTACCTTAACCAGGAATAGTTGAGTAATTGCAGATAATAAGAAGGATACCATACTTAATTACAATTAGTTTAAAGATGTAATGATTCAAATAAGTAAATTGTTTACACTATTGGTTATTTGAAGTAATAAAGGGTGATTAAAAAAGATTTGCTGATAGACATTATCATTTGTGTTTATCCAAGTGATATGACAATGGAAGTGATGAAATAATTTTATTTAATGATCAGTGTTGCACAGGATTTTTTTTCCAGTTTCTACCATGGAGGGGTTTGATGTAGAGGTTAAGTTTCGTTGTACAATTGTACCAAGACTATAAAGAATGATTTCATGTTTCACAGGCACAAGTTATTGCCTTACGTGGATATATCCAATGCCAGGTTTGTGTGTTTGAAGTGTGTCATGGATGTACATGTTTTGTCCATGAACCATTGATTACATCTTAGTGGCGTTTTATGATGTGTATATACTATGCCATCACAGCATTGCCATGTAACACATTAAGTGTTCTGGCACATTCAATTACTGAAACCTGTATTTCTGTCCTAGCACTCTCGAGGGTGCTGGCAGTCAGAAAGGGGGAATTCTTTCAACCCAGTATCCACAGAAGAGTGAAGGGAAGGAACTGAAAATCCTGGTCCAGCCTGAGACCCAGCACAGAGCGCGATATCTTACAGAAGGAAGCAGAGGTTCTGTCAAAGACCGCACACAGCAAGGATTTCCTACCATCAAAGTAAGAATTACATTAGTTTGTAGAACTGTATTAAGATATTTTTTCTGGCAAAACGTCAGCCAGTTAAACCTGAATTTGTAATTCAAATTGAATGGAAAGTACGTGTTAATTGTATATTGTGTTCTTGTTTTAGTTAGAAGGAGTGAATGAACCAGTTGTACTCCAAGTGTTTGTTGCAAATGATGCTGGACGGGTAAAGCCTCATGGCTTTTATCAAGCCTGTAGAGTGACTGGACGTAACACAACGGCCTGTAAGGAGGTGGATATTGAGGGGACCACAGTTATTGAAGTGAATCTTGAGCCGAACAACTCCATGACATTAGCGTAAGGAATAGCTCTGGTTTCTTCTTTTATTGCAGATTTCAGTCCCCCCCGTTTATTTTTTGACGATTGTGCAGTTTTTGAAATAACCAAGATATCTCTTCAGAGTGGACTGCGTTGGAATACTGAAACTGAGGAATGCAGATGTTGAAGCTCGAATAGGTGTTGCTGGATCTAAGAAGAAGAGCACTCGGGCACGTTTGGCATTTAGAGTCAACATTCCCAGACCAGATAATTCTGTCCTCACTTTGCAAACTACTTCTTCACCAATACTCTGTAGTAAGTGTATATGTCTAAAGTAATGTAAAGCTGCCTTAGTAATGTGTTGTCTTGTGATGAAAAACTAATATCTACTTTTTGAGAACTCTGTTATGTTGTTCCAGAGTATATTAATGCATCTTCTATTTTTTATGTTCAGCCCAGCCTGCTGGAGTGCCTGAAATTCTTAAGAAGAGTCTTCATAGCTGCCCAGTGACTGGAGGAGAGGAGGTCTTCATTATTGGCAAGAATTTCCTCAAGGGAACAAAAGTTATTTTTCAGGAAAATGCCACAGGTATTGCTAAAGTAAATTAGTCTTAATTTTCTCTTTTGTTTATAAGCCACTATTAAATAAATATCAATTTTTGGTTTCAGATGAAAGCTCATGGCAGGCAGAAGCAGAGATTGACATGGAGCTTTTTCATCAAGTAGGTGCAGCTTACCACAGGACAGGGTGTTTTTTGTCAGCTCTAATGGTAAAATACATACTTCTAAATTCATTTTTCTAATTTCAACCAGAATCATCTAGTGGTGAAGGTCCCTCCTTATTGTGACTTAACTGTGACCTCCCCTGTGTCAGTTGGGATCTCTGTGTTAACGAATGCAGGGAGAACCCATGAATTACAGCCTTTCACCTATACTCCCCAGCCAGGTTTGTAAATAATTTTAAAACTGAATTCATACAAACTTATTAATTGCTGTTTATGATTGGTCTAGAGTTAATTATATTTGTTTAACATAGGTACAGAAATTGCATATAGAATATATCTAGAAGATTAGATTGAAGTTGAAGAAAGCTGTTAGTACTACTGAGTACTATTTTTGAATCCTAAGCCCAGCCACGCAAATGTGCTGATAATTTACGAGGCTGGATGTTAAACAATCCCTGTTTGTCTTTAGCACAGTAATACATGCTGGAATAGTTCGTATGAACACAAACATTATCCTATTTGAAAAATAGGATACAAAATATACATGTTCCTGCCTTGTGCCCAATGATTCTGGGTAGGCTGAATAAGCGTATAATGTGTGTGTGTGTGTGTATATATATATATATATATGATAAAGGCAAATCTTTTTTTTTTTTTTTTTTTTTTTTTTTACAGAGAAATCTGATATTTCTGTGAAATCAGAATTACAAACAACATCCAAGCCTTGCACTTTTGATGACCAGATAGCAGGTATGATATTAAAAGAAATATATTTGTGGTATGTCATATATAATCAAAAATCAGAATATTCAAAATGTTGTTTGTAATATATAACATAATATTGATTTTTTTTTTTTTTCCCCCAACTACATTTTGCTTGTAGCAATGCAAACCGGAACCAGTAGTTTAAACAATACTTTGATGACTCCAATGATATCCATAGTTAAACGAGAAGAAGTCACTCCAATGGAAGTTTCTACCAACCCTACTGCATGCAACATTTTTAAGGTTGGTTATAAATTATATCTGACTGAAATGTCACTAATAATAATGAAATTGCGGTGGTAAAATATACATGTTTAATTTTGTTTTCTTATTTTATCCAGCCTGCAGAGGTCATTAATTCAAATCAACAGATTTTGGAAATAACTACCGTCCTTCCTACTAGCAGTAAATCCTTTCCTAGCCCTGTGTCTCTACCACCTGTTGAGACTCAACAGCCGGCGCCGCCAATTTTTTCACCTCCAGAGCCCTTAACCACCATTCAGAAACAGGACATTTCCCCTACAACATCCTTTCAAGTGTCTTTATCAGAAGACACAACAGTCCTTCAGCCTGTACCCCCACAAGTCCCTCAGCAATTCCTGAGGGAAACTCCAGAAACTCTCTCCCCGGAAGACAACAGTCCAGATGGCACTGGAATGGTGGTAGTAGGGATCGATTCCAGGCCTCCTACATCTCAGCAATCCCAGGTCCAGTCCCTTTTGCCTCAGGATGAGGTAGCACAACTGGAAAGAGCAGTAAGGGAGCTGCAAGAACAGCAACTGAACTCTGTGCTTTATGGCCCTACTCCTTCTGCTGAAAGCCTCCAGCAGCATGTCCAAGAGAACATGAACAGTTTAAGACTGGGTGGCAATGAGAACACACTGACCAACCAACAGCAGCAGCAACAAGAACACAACATATTGGAGAATTTGCAGCAACAGCATCAAAAGGCACTAGAGGATCTTCAACATCAGCAAACAGTCTTGGAAAGTCTCCAACAACAGCAACAAGTTTTGGAGAATCTTCAGAAGCAAGCTCTTGGGAGCCTGCAACAGCAACAGTCACATCAAAAAGTTCTGGAAAATCTGCAGCATCAGAAGGTTCTTGAGGACATTCAGCAGCAAAACTCCTTAATGAACATGCAACATCAGAAAGTACTTGATAATCTGCAACAGCAGCAACAACATCAGAAGAATCTAGAAAAACTACAGCAAGAACAACAACATCAAGAAGTATTGGAAACTCTGCAGAAGCAATTACAATCTGAACTCTTACAACCACAGATTCCTATGCAGTGCACACCAAGTTTTTCAGGAATTCCACAGGATCCAATATCTGAGCGTCAAAGCACCACACGGGCAGATGGTACCATGCCCCAGCCAACTGATGGTTTTCTACAAAACTCATCTCAGCAGACACAGCAGCAAGCACTTTTTCAGCAGACGGCAGGGCTGCTTACTATTCAGACATCAACCTTTCTTCAGCAGTCGACTTCACAGTCCTCCCCTCCTCAGCAATTGTTTCAAAGTCACACCCCTTTGACTGAAACACAAGATCCACAGAGCACACTTTTTGGCACTTCTAAAGCTAGCCAGGTCCAACCTGCTTTGTTTCAAAATACAATGACAATGTTGACGAGCACTAACTTGTCTACTGATCAACAGGCTCCCCCAACCACGCTTTTCATTTCTCAAGGGATTCTTCCTAGCCCAATAACAGCTGACAATGCCCAGAGCCAACCACAACAGCAATTAAGTTTTCTTACACCCATGCCGTCGTCTGCTTCAGCAGCACAGGCAGTTTCACTTTTTCAGGGACAACCACAATTGTCCACTCCCATGGAACAACAGACTCCCCAGCCACAGCAAATACCAACACAACAGCAGCCCTCCCTTTTTCAGAGCATGTCTACAATATCCCCAAGCCAGGGTCAGCAACAACCACAGACTGGTCTGCTATTCTGTGCTACTCCAATTAATCCACAAGACCTGCCACAAACTCTTCTGTTCAGTGGCCAAAACCAGGGTCCAATTGGTGGTGAACCACTCCCACGGAATATTTTTCAAGATCAACAGCCAATGCAAGTAGTTCCAAGCTCTGCAAATGTAACTGCAGATAGCTCAACAAACCAGTCTACAGTCCCTCCATCCCAGTCAACTTCAACCACACAAATTATTTTTCCGCAGTCAAGTGTGGTAAATGTGGCCCAGCAAGATTCATCAGAGCCTATGTCTTTCCAAGATGACAGCTCTGTTGTGGATGACTCATCCACCAGTATGCCTTCAACTCAGCCAGGACTTTTTCAGGACCAGCAACCTATGCAGGTTGTTCCAAGCACCAGTAATGTCGGCTCTGTATCTTCCACAGACCAAGCTTCTGTCAACATTTTCTTACCCCAAGCAGCCATTTCAGCCCTACAGAGTGGTGTAGGCACCCAAGAGTTACCTCAGGCTGCTCCAGCAGCAGCAGCAATTTTTACTGGGCAGAGCAGTGTGGCAATTGGAGGTTTGCAGAACTCCACCACAACATCCAGTCAGCCAACTCCTGATCCTCTATTTCAGACAGCATTGGGGAATGCTTTGAGCCAACCTGGGCAGCCTGGGCAACCAGGCTTGTTTCTGTTTGAAATCCCCTCTGGTAAGTCCCCTTTATGAAGATGTGTTTTAGAAACTAGGATGTTACAGTAATACTGCTCTGTAGACAAAATAACCTATACACACAGGTGCTGGTCATAAAATTAGAATATCATGAAAAAGTTAATTTATTTCAGTAATTCCATTCAGAAAATGAAACTTGTATGTTATACCCATTCATTACACACAGGCTGATATTTCAAGTGTATATTTCTTTTAATTTGATGATTATAACTGACAACTAACGAAATCCCCAAATTCAGTATCTCAGAAAATTAGAATATTACTTAAGACCAATACAAAAAGGATTTTTAGAAATGCTGGCCAAATGAAAAGTATGAGCATGTACAGCACTCAGTACTTAGTTGGGGCTCCTTTTGCCTGAATGACTGCAATGCGGCATGGCATGGAGTCGATCAGTCTGTGGCACTGCTCAGGTGTTGAGAGCCCTAGTTGCTCTGAAAGTGGCCTTCAGCTATTCTGCTTCTTCTTATTATTGCTGGGTCTAGCGTATTGCATCTTCCTCTTCACGCTATCCCATAGATTTTCTATGGGTTTAATATCAGGTGAGTTTTCTGGCCAATTAAGAACAGGGTCCTTAAACCAGGCTTTGGCAGTGTGTGTAGATGCCAAGTTTAGTTGGAAAATGAAATCTGCGTCTCCATAAAGCTGGCCAGCAGCAGGAAGCATGAAGTACTCTAAAACTTCCTGGTAGACGGCTGCTTTGACCTTGGACCTCAGAAAACACAGTGAACCAACAACAGCAGATGACATGGCACCCCAAACCATCACTGACTGTGGAAACTTTACACTGGACCTCAAGCAACATTCTGTGCCTCTCCTCTCATCCTCCAGACTCTGGGACCATGATTTCCAAAGGAAATGCAAAATCTACTTTCATCAGAGAACATAACTTTGGATCATTCAGCAGCAGTCCAGTCCTTTTTGCCTTTAGGCCAGGCGAGACACTTCTGACGCTGTCTCTTGTTCAAGAGTGGCTTGACACAAGGAATGCAACGCTGAAACCCATGTCTCACATACGTCTGTGCGTGGTGGTTCTTGAAGCACTGACTCCAGCTGCAATCCAGTCTTTGTGAATCTCCCCCTCATTTTTTAATGGGTTTTGTTTCACAACCCTCTCCAGGGTGCAGTTATCTCTATTGCTTGTACACTTTTTGAATGAGAGACCATTTAAATGCCTTTGCAGGTGTTTTGAATTAATTAGCTGATTAGAGTGTGGCACCAGGTGTCTTCAATATTGAACCTTTTCACAATATTCAAATTTTCTGAGATACTGAGTTTGGGGTTTTCATTAGTTGTCAGTTATAATCATCAAATTAAAAGAAATAAACACTTAAAATATCAGTCTGTGTGTAATGAATGGGTATAATATACAAGTTTCACTTTTGAATGGAATTACTGAAATAAATCAACATTTTCATGATATTCTAATTTTATGACCAGCACCTGTGTGTATATATACTGTCATTGGGCTCTCTGCTGTCACTCCTCTCACAAAATATTTTCTTTTTTCTTGTGTATGTTAATGAATATGAAATATTTGCAGTTTGGGAGGGTGTGCATATATCTTTACAGTTAACATTAATATTACTATAATCCACACCCATAAATTTCAAATAGCATCCATATAAGGAAGCATTCAGATTGAGGAATTGCAGCAAAAAGCCTTAAAAACCTCTACAGCAAAGCAAAAGAAAACAAAGATTCTAAGAGGAAATCAACATTTTGAAAAACTGCATTCAAATAAATTTTGTTGCTCACTTACTGAAACTTTATAGTGAGGCATTAGACAGAGCGTGCCATCAAAAGGCTGTGTTACATGGTATTTTGCAAAAGAAGCTATTTTTGCAAGCAATAAGACTTTATTTGTTTGAAAAATCTAATATTGGAATAAAAACAAATAACATTATTACAGTAAGTAATGATATTGCGTGCAAATGTGTTGGTTTAACCATTTCCATGTCTCTCCTCATAGTCCAGTATTATTGTTTGAATATTTATTTTTTATTATTTTAGTTTGTGTATATTATTACATTTTTAATAACTTTTAAAGTTCAGTCATGTCATCTCAGAAATTACGCACACTTTTTCTCGCACGTTTTCAGGAGCAGGTTTAAATTTTGTTCATACATACAAATATTTTTGATGTATTTACGAAAAAAGGTGATTTATAACAAATTCTTTCTGCTCACATTTAATGAATGAGGCCTGTTTCTGCATGAAGTGTTTCTGCGTGAGTTTATTGACAGCAGCGTCTCTTGTCTCTTATTCTACACTTTTCACAGGATAGCCAGCTCTGGCTTCAGTGTGAACCACAGAGGCATTAAAAAAAAATAAAAAAAATAAAAAAACGGGGATAAGAGAAATAAACTAATTATATAATGTGCTTTTTTTTTTTTCCTTCCCCCTTCCCTCACAAACTTTTCTTCTATTTGTCAGAATGCAGCCAGCTCTTAACCTCTACTGGTCCTACATTGGCAGATCAGCTTGTCACCATGGGGCATCCTAGTTCAGATCATAACCAGAGCCAGCTTCAATCTAGTGCCGAGATTCAGACTTTACTGGACCCATCCAGCAACCTCAACGAGAAGATTGATGAATTACTTGAGCGGTTTCAAGAACAAGGGAAAACACTCCCCAGGGATTTCTTAGAGCAGTAAAAATACATTGAAATTTCATCTTGGTGAGCCCTATTTGAGCTCCATTTTGAGCTTATAGATGCAAGTGTAATGTTTTGTGGGAAGTGAAGGATTGACTTTTTTTTTTTTTTTTTTTTTAAATAAAGTCTTTAACGTATTTTTTTGGGGAGGAGGTGGGGTGTTATGTAGGGTTTTGCAGGTGGTTGTAATCATGGTTAGTCCTTAGGGACATTTTATGGATCCACGTAATTGGGGCCAATTATAGTTTTGGCAAGTCAGTTTCATGTGATCTGAGGCCATTTCATTGAGCATCTTAATGTCATATTTATTATTTTAAATCATTTTCTCTCTTGCCAATAGAAACCAACACAACTTGAACCTAGAAATAGAAAATGTAATCTAAAACTTTGGGGCAATGCATTGTCTTTGAATTTTTAGATGGTATGTTTAGCACTTTATGGAGCTCCTGAAATGAGACACTCCCTTTTAGCTTTTGAGCCATTTACATCCACCTGTTTGCCTGTGTGTTTGTTTTTATAGTCTTTAGGCTTTCTCAAAATGAGTTGTCATATTTTCTCTCCATTTTCATAATAACCTTTTTTTAACGAGCCATGATTTTAATTAATATCCTTTTTTTTTTTATTTTAATGGCTGTATACATTGTTCACATTACCTGACCCATAATATATATATCTATACAACGTTTACTGTATATATTTGTATGTAGTCAAGATATATATATGTATATTTTTCCCCCCTTTTTGTCCTATCTAATACCTTTAGTAAAGAAAAGCTCCATCTTTTGTCATTCCTTTTTAGGGATGTGTACCCCCACAGTGTGCTAACATCTAATGCTGTAGTGTCTGATAAACAGAATAGCATTTTGATCATCGTCACAATCTTTCATTTCATAAGGATGTGTGGTTTTATTGTGAAAAGACTGACATAGTCTGGTCTGGGCAAAAAAAGAAAACAATGGAGTCTGATCCAGTTGCTTAGAATTATGTTCATTTTTTGTTGTCAGTGTCTCTTTGCACATATGGTTTCAGCAGTGGCTTTGTTAGGCGGAGAGCTTGAATGATTCTGGAAGACCAGTCAGACTGTACACACATACATGCCCATGACATAATGTGTGAAGTATGTTTTTGTTGATTACTTTTGCTGTGTTATATGAAGATCCTTTTTTTTTTTTTTTTTTTTTTTTTTTTTTTTTTTTTTTTTTTTTTTAAATATTTCATTTATTAGATGTAAATTTACAATTGGGCAGTAGCTGCTGGAAAGATTTGTTAATGTGAAGAGTAGGTCATCAGTACTTTTCATTTATATTTTACTTGGTAAATGAAGTTTTACAGGGTTTATTTTAACATATTGGTGTAGTGGTGCTACATTGTTTACATAGATAACCATTGTAATATCAACATTTGGACTGATTTTTAGAAACTAACTCATTCCCAAAGCTTGACTCGTGGTCAAATATATCATCCATTCTTATTCAGAATCAGCGCTCACATTACAATTAAATTAATATTCAGTCTTTGTTTTTTTAGACGTCCAGTTGTTTATTTGGCACATCTTTATTTCGCATTCATTCATACATGTTTTCAATGCCCTTTAATTTGAAGAACTAAGACAATATTTTTAGAGATGTTAATAGCTGCATATTGATTTCTTAAGAAGCTTTTACGTAGGTAACGTTCATCTGCAAAATGAGTAATTTTGTTGAAAGAAATGTACATTTCTCCAAATACATTTGCTCTGTGTATCGATTATTTATCAGTTGACTTTGTTCCCGTATTGGTCCAGTATCATAGTCATTTATTTTATAATTATGCATTTAACACGTGTTACAAACTGTAAAAACGAGCCTAACTTTTTAGTTGTGATGTTGTTCCTGTGTAACATCCGTTTGTAGAACGTGTGCTGTCTTTGTAGTAAATTGTAATCTCTCACCTGTATTAAGTGAGCCATACATACAGTATTTTTGTAAAACTGAAATTACTAAATGTACTATGTACATTTTAAAACATTTGAATTGTGTGTCCCTTCTGCAGTACTGTACTTCATACATCATGTCAAGGGGAGAAATTAATTATAGTGCTTTTGTCCCCATCACTGTGCTATGAAGCAGAGGTCCTGTGTGACTTGTGGAGCTCAAATACTGTCAATATAAGACCAGAAAGAGGAGAGGTTTTTACAGAGTATATAGGCTAATGAGTTGGAACATGTGTTCCATACAAAGCCATATAAACAAAATAGTAACTCTGATTTCAGAGTGAAAGAATGTGTTTTTACCTCATGATGTAGAAATATAGATTCACACTACATCTAACTAAGGACCAATTAAGATGACTTCTTTTCTCTCGCACTATGGCAGCCAAACTTTTTTTTTTTTTTTTTTTTTTTTTTGAGATATAACCTTTACCTGTGAGTTCTTGGTACCCATGTTCCAAGCTTAGGTCAAAGTGTCATACTGTATGTGTAACAGAAAACAAGCAGAAATAGAACAAAGGCAGGACATTTCTGCACAATCCATCATTGTAGAACTAAAAGTTTTGTTAGGTTTTGCAGATATTTATTCTACTTTCCATTGTATTGTGCTATTTTTATTGGAAGTACTTTGTGCCTTTGCAAGCCGTTCTCCCTTACTTCTAAAGTACCTTTGTAACTAATTCCACATTTTTTGGAGTTTGTAGTTCAACTTTAAAGTGATCCAAAAGTTCCAAACTGCAAGATTTCTAATATGTGTAGTTGTCTTGTCTAGGTGTTTACACATTCATCAAATGCAGGAACAGTGCATTTGAGCTTTATATCATGAAACTGCTATGCAGCTCAAACATTTATTTTCTTTTATTTTTCCATTTTTTTTAACCTTTGTTTATTGCCTCCTGAGATTTGCCATGACTAGGTAGAAAACAAAATATTTGACATAGTTTTGATTGTTCTCATCTTTACAAAAAAAAAACCCAAACAAACAGAAAAAAAGGAATGGTTAAGTACCATTAAAGTACAATTAAATGGTTCCAGATAATCTTAGAGCGCTTATCCCACTCACCAGCAGTTTGTGTGCTTTGTGTGTGTGTAATTATTTTTAGTTCATTGTTTGTTTCATTCTTCACAAGCATTTTTTAAACTATCATTTGCTTTTGTTTGATGTGAATAATATTCTCTAATTTTTGAAGTCATAGGGATTACAGTTTACGTTTGAGTGTGTTTATTGTGTGAAAATTCATGTGAAGTTACATTTAACAAATATACATGTATTTTGCTTTAAATCAGTACATTTGTATACACTTGCAGTTATATTTCTGTAAAACGTGCTGCTATCTATATGAATAAAAATAGATCTTAAATTCTGTGTGTGTTTGTGTATGAGAGAGAGAGATTTTTGAAAGTATATTGGATCATTTTATTCAGAGTGAGTTAGTGGTGACAAGTACTTGGACTGTTGTTGCCTGTCACAAACTAAAGGGGATTAATTAAGATGGATATTTTGCCTAGAGCTGTTTTTCTCAGCTTTAACATCAACCAGTAAAATTATCTCAGAAAAGAAAATGGAGCTAGACCTTGGGAACATTCTGAATTTGGTTCACTTAGATTAATCAATCAATCTAGAACAGACTATACATGAATGGATTTTAGTTTGGAAGATGAGTGTTTGTGAACAGTCTTTAAAGTTAATGTTGTTTTATTTAGTTTTTTCTTAAAATATAAATTTGTGACTGGAATCATATCTAATGTTCAGGAACATTCTAGCCAGACAGGATTCAGTAGCTTATTTGATTAATTTGTAAATCAATCAAGCTATTTTTCAATCATCTTTAAAATACAATAGATACAGGATCTCCAAAAAGCTATTAACCATGGTTCTGACTCTTAAATGTTTTTTATGAACATTTTTCTTAATAATTTCATGACTTTGACCTTAAATGATGCATCTAAACATACACTAAGAAAAGGGCAGCACGGTGGCGCAGCAGGTAGTGTCGCAGTCACACAGCTCCAGGGACCTGTGTCCGGAATCAGTCCGGGTGACTGTCTGTGAGGAGTGGGTGTGTTCTCCCGTGTCCGCGTGGGTTTCCTCCGGATGCTCCGGTTTCCTCCCACAGTCCAAAAACACACGTTAATAGGTGGATTGGTGACTCAAAAGTGTCCATAGGTGTGAGTGAATGTGTGTGTGTGTCTGTGTTGCCCTGTGAAGGACTGGCGCCCCCTCCAGGGTGTATTCCCAATGATTCCAGGTAGGCTCTGGACCCACCGCGACCCTGAAATGGATAAGCGGTTACAGATAATGAATGAATGAATGATACACTAAGAAAATCACTGGGGAAAGGGCTAAATGCCCTTCAACATGCTCCGCTGAGCCCTAAAGCAAGTATAAGAATATAGTTTGCATAACATAGAATGATTATTTACATTACCTCAACCACAATAAATGTGATATTCATCATCATCATCATTTTCTTCTCCGCTTCTCCATTTCAGGGTTGCGGTAATAAATGTGATATTTTCTTCCTTAATTTTGCACCTAAACTACAAAGCTGATGAAATACACATCTGTACAATTCCATTGTTTATGGGGTTGCTTAAAGTTATACTATGCAATCTCACCAAAATATGTCTGTGTTAGTGTAGTTCACCTATCTAACCGCCAGAGGCATCCCAAATCTTGGCTACCTTGCTGTAGTCAATGTGCACTCCGGTGGCCAAGCAGGGAAACCACAACAACATTGAGGCTGGGATTGGAATCTCTCAAATTGGTTTCCTCATTTCCTTCCAAAAACCATATTCTTCAGTTTTTTTCTAAGTTAATGTGTAATAGTTAGAAATAGACTAGTGCAAAAAATGCATTTGCCTATTTCATCTTTAATACATGGATAAATCACAAATGTCTCTAAAATACCTTGCGTAATTAGGTTCTACACTCAAATAGTGCACTAATGTTTAGAACGGGATCCGAAAAGCTATGCCTGACAACAGGAGGCTTTCTGAGAGAGGTGTGTGTTGAGGAATTTTGGTGCAGCAACTGACATAGTGCACTACACGCACAGTAGAGGGCCATTTGATATACAGACCATGTCTTTGCGGGAGGAGGGTGAAACTTGGAAACCACTGGATTTTTCCAACTAATTCTTGCTTTAACACTAAGCCAGTGCTGAGGGTCCTGGTGCAGCGCGCGCCTGGAGAGGAGGGCTCTAATAGAAGCTCGCGTCACGGCGGCAGCTAAACCAGATTAATAGGCAAACTGGATTTGTGACGTCAGTATTTAAAAGTGCAGGCAGCGTCGCCCCGCGCTGTTAAAGATAAAGCGGCACTGCGAGGGCTCGAGCTGCTCGCTATCTGTGTGCACGCGCGAACATGACTCCATCCACACAGAAGACGACAACAAAAACATCATAGAGCAGCTTCTACAAAACACGACTCCAATAATGGCCTCCTGTTTAGAGGTAAGATGCATTTTATACATATTCAGCCTAAGCCTTTTAAGCTGTGTGTTGAGCAGGCTAGTCTCTACACTGAAGACTGTGGTCCGGGCTCTGAATATTGGCCACACTACATTTTCCAGTCTTGTGCTGCTGTGGAAGGTGCTAGACTACTCGTATTTGGGCACAACATAATATCCACGTGTTTGCTTCACAGAAGACGTCGCTAGGTTTGGGCCGTGCACATGCTTTTGAGGGTTTTATCACAGAAAACACCTGCACTTCTTCCGAACCAGTGATAAACAGACAGCCCGAAATGCAGCCAGGAACACACCCCTGATTAGAGCAGCAGTCCTGCCTCTACTGAACATGTTAACCTTGACAGAGACCCTGATCAAAAAGTGAACGTTCATGGGCTTTTTTCCAGCCTTTACCTAAACCTATATTTGGTTGACGCTGTCATTGATAACATATTTATACAGTACACAGGCCCAACTAAGAGTAATAGCAGTAACTGACACTAAATTCACAGAGTTTCTTTCAAAAATGTGATTATTGGCAACAGTTGTGGAAAGATAACAAGTGACGTATATTGGAAAACATTTAATTTTTCTAATACAGGTGGCATTAATCATGTGTGTGTAGACAGGTTAGAAGGGAAGAATATTTGTATTTCTGTGTTTTTGCAGATAGTTGATGATGACAAGGGTCATGAGCTGAGTCTTTTTTGTGTACCCAAACACTATGAAGAAGACTTAGACAGCGTTATAATTCCCAATGGTCTTATAAAGGATCGGTAAGTTTTCTGCTAAACTGACTTTGGTTAATGACTGAAAAAACAATCAAACTGTAGGTTTCTCTCTGATACTGGTCTCAGGTTTTCTCTTCTTTTCAATAGTTCAATAAATACTACTGTGTGCTTGATATGTAGTTTTGTATGTGCACATATAAACACTGATATGACGCATGCTTGCAGGGCTAATGGTTCAGCCCTGGAGTGACTGGGTTTGCTAAAAGACCCTGTGTTCATACAGTAAATTTAGTTAGTGGCATACGAGTGGTGCATTTGTGTGCAGTGACCACAGGATAAGCATGTGATTTGAATTCTCCATCTATATCCATTTGTTAAACAAATTTCCATTAGCATCCCCCATAGACATAACCTTGGAAAGACGCTTTGACCACTAAAAATATTTCTCATTCAGTTTTGTACAGTGTTTGCAACGTTACTTATTTTTGATTTTTCAATAGGACTGAGCGGCTGGCCAGGGATATCGTCCGAGATATGGGAGGACAACATATCGTGGCACTGTGTGTGCTAAAAGGAGGGTATAAATTTTTTGCTGACCTGATGGACTACATCAAGTCTCTGAATCAGAACAGTGATAAGTCTGTGCCATTGACTGTGGATTTCATTAGGCTAAAGAGCTACTCAGTGAGTGCCACTCAAACATCCCCATCGTTTGGTTCTCACTAAATAAGTGTGCCATCGAATTTTATCTCTGTATGCTTATAATAATTACAAGTATAATAAATAATAAACAAGTGCATTATTCTTCCACTGCTTGAACTGGTCTTTCAACACTTGGGAGAAATGTTCTTCTGCTCTACTATATTTAGAACAATGCATAGGGTTTAGGCTTAAAAAATAAATGCAGTCATTCTTGATTTGTTCATTATAACTGTGTTTCCAAAAATCTCTTCTCTCAGAATGATCAGTCAACAAACTGTGTAAAGGTTATTGGAGGAGATGAATTATCTGCTCTTACTGGAAAGGTGAGCTTTGCTTTTATTGTGCCTTTGGAGTGCTTTATAAAGACAAATTTTCAGGAAGCTTTTCTTTTGTCATGTTTTGAATATTCTCTTTCTTTGTCACTCTTTGCAGAACGTGCTTATAGTTGAGGTGAGCCTCTACATCTGTGTCTGCATGTCTGGCCTAGGGTTTATTTTTAAATCAAGAACTAGTTGGACTATAAAAGCATATCTTGTATGTAATATAATTCCAATCTTACTCATGATTATCATTTGGGTGTCTGTGTAATATAAATGTTAGCACTGTTTTTGCCAGGCAAAATCCAACTCCAGTCCTTGGTTTAGTGCATTGTTAGTGGAGCTTCGCCAATGAAAATAATTTTTGTTCTAGTGCTGTGGTTTCAGCCCCAGTCATAGGTACCCAAGTTGCAGCAAAGGTCTAGTATTGCCTGCCCCAACACACAAGATGCAGCTCTAAGAGTAGGCTTAATCTGTGTCTGGGAAATATCAACATCTGTAGTGTTCATATTATATTTTATCCTTACAATGCCATTAACTATGTAATGTGTAATGGTGTCTTGAACATTACAGAATAAAAAAATGTTTTTGTAGCACACTGTGAAGATTCATAATTTGCTATAGTGTTTTAGAAACATGATCAAGATTTTTTAGAACTATTTTTGACCTTTTTGTATATGTATTTCAGGATATTGTAGAAACTGGAAGGACTATGGAAACCCTGTTAGCATTATTAAATGAATGTCGTCCTAAAATGGTCAAAGTGGCCAGGTAAGGGATCATCATATTTTCTGTTCATTCATTCATTGTCTGTAATGGGGCAGGTCCAGAGCCTACCCGGAATCACTGGGCACAAGGCAGGAACGCACCCTGGAGGGAGCGCCAGTCACTCACACAGGGGGCGACACACACTCACACGTTCGAACACTTTTTGAGTCATCAATACACCTAACGTGTGTTTTTGGACTGTGGGAGGATACCCATGTGAACACGGGGAGAACACACCAAACTCCTAACAGACAAGTCACCCGGAAGGAGACTTGAACCCACAACCTCCAGATCCCTGGAGCTGTGTGAGTGCGACACTACCTGCTGCACCGCCATGTTGCCCTATTTTCTGTTCAGTATTGTTTAAATGATTTCTGATGTCACATGGTGACTGCCAGTAACAGTGTGACCCAATTCATTATTCAGAAGGTTTTTCTGTAGTGAACAACAAAAGGTTCTCATGAGGCAGTGGATGATCTTTGTAGGTTGAATCTGTGGTTGAGCAGTGAGTGGAATAAATTAAATATGAAAAAACAAATATTTAAATGTATTTAAACCAGTAGATTGATGTGATTATTTTTTATGACTTCATGCATTTAAACAATGTATTATTGCAAAATCTATAAGATGGGTTTCAGAGCATGAGCTGTGTTTGTGTTATATTAGTCAGCATTAGTATAAAATAAAAGCACAGCATACTATTTCTTTTAACAGGGACAAATTAAAACATTATAAAAAGCAAAAAGTAACACATTAAGAATTTCCCATTGCACTGAGAGAAGTTCTGCTTTTAACTACATCATACAAATGTGTTCATGATTCCAAAAGAATATAAAAATATGAACAGAAAATGTAATTAATTTAAAATACACAGTTAACTTGTATACTTAAAGATAAAGTGGGAATGCTTAATATGTAATTCTAAGCTTGATATTTAGTTTACTACATCAGTATTTTAATATTTTTACTGTAGGTCTGACATAGGAGAAATGAAAGGCTGAATTTTAGTACATTATATAATTTTAAGCTCATTATGTTGTAAGTTTAAATCATATTATATTTCATTATAGTGGGCTTCTCTGGAAGGGAAATGGTTTTGGCTTATATAGTGTCTATGATATAGCAAGATTTGGTGGAGGTTTTCTGCTTTAAGCTACATTAAACATGTTTCATGCTGTGATGCAGCCTGTCCCTTTAAACAAACATGGAGTAGATGTAGCAGTTGTTTATATCAGTGTACTGGTGAAAAATAACTTCATCCACTTTTGCACTGCATTGCTCTAGTTGTTTCAATTATAGATTATATTGATGTTTGTAATTATTTGAATGAAAATACCATGTTGTGAATTTGAAGAAAATGAAAAGAATCTGTGAAATTTGTGTGCTCATTTTATGGTGGAGCCATTGTATCTTTTTAATAAAAAAAAATGTAATGAGGGACACTGTATAGACAACAGTCCACTAAATAAGACTCCAAGAACATTGTGCATCACATGACCATTAGCAGATGGAATGATTGGAGACAAACTAGATACTATGCAGTTTAATGGTTAAATGGCTCTGTCCCCTTCTAGAGATAATGCAGATATCTGATGTTGGACTGCTGTAGAAGACACGCTATCACTGTGCTGTGATATGGCAATAAGCTTTGCCTGTTTCATCAGAGTATCCATGATCTAAACTAAACTAAAACAACATGTCGTTGTGTTTAACTTTTATGTGTGATTTATTTATTCATTTCAGCCTACTTGTCAAAAGGACACCAAGAAGCTCAGGATACCGTCCTGACTGTGAGTTTTGTTCTTGTTGTTATTGTGATCTTACAATTGTGCATAATCTAACGTGAGGGAAGTAACCCCCTGCTCATGTTACACATGGTACTTAGATACAAGCTGATATGTCTGTGCTTGAAGTGGTTATGCAATGCTTTTAGCAGGGTAAAGGCTGATAAGCTCTTTAGGCCTGTCCTAGAAGCACAGATGTTATTGTCCCTTGACCTCTGCTGTTAGCTTTAGTATTAAAGTTGTAGTAGTATATTGTCAATCCACTCAACCAGCCATTAAAGACCTGCTAGTGTTTAGTGTCCATCAATGGATATGTTAGCGCTTGCCTAATTGTGTGGGGCTTCTTCTTGCCATGAGTTAAAATTAGCACAGCAAAAGGCTTGCTTCACTGAGTGGTCGATGCAGAAAATTATATATTTTTGCATTTTACTTATGTAGGGAATGCAATATTGTGAAATATTGCTTCTATGTTATGACACTGGTATTTTCAGGTCGTTTACTGTTGTGATTAAAAATATCGCAAATGTTTTTACATAATTCCAAAAATTCCATTTTTGTTTTCCCTAATAAAGTTTTGTTTCTTTCTCTCAGATATTGGGTTTGAGGTTCCGGATAAGTTCTTGGTGGGATATGCTCTAGACTACAATGAATATTTCAGGGATCTTAGTGTAAGTATTTTACAAACCATATTTCTGATAAAACTTATACATTTTCATAAAAAGCAATGACAAATACAATCAGTGATTTTGTTTATTCTTTTGATAGTTTTTGAGAGTGAAATAATTATTTCCTATTTAGTAAATATAAGCAAATTTAATGTCTGCAACACACAAAAAAAAAAAAAAAAAAAAAAAAAAAAAAACGGGATATAGGCAAATTTGCCACTGTGTTCATTCACCTTTTTCTTTTAATTGCACATTCTAATAATTTTTCTAATCATATGGTTGGACCAGACTGATTGTCTGATTCTTCTCCTCATGATGCTCCTCAGGCGTCAGATCTGGTCTACAGGCAGGCCAGTCTAGCACACAAACTGCGTCTAATTAACTGATGCAGTTGTAGCACATGCAGAGTAAGGCCTTACATTGTCTTGTTTAGTTAGCTACAGACTTCCCTAGAAGGAAGCATTTTGTTTTTCTACAATTACAGGCTGTATTTAATCTGTTGCTCTGCATTCGTTGTTAGCCCTTTTTCACCCTGTTCTTCAATAGTCCGGACCACGTCAAAGCAGGGAATATTTGTCTCAGTATATAATAATAATATCTGTGCTGCAGTGATGCTGATGTGGAGAATTGTTAACAAACGCTTTTCAACTGCATGGCATTGGCTTGGCTCGGTACAGCTCAACAGGTTTTACCCTGGTCGTTTTTCCACTGAAATAAGAAGCTTGTGTAGTGCTGCTATGAAAATGGTGTGGTCCTGAAGTGCATTTAGGAGAAAAGAGGAAGGAGTCTGTTAAAAGCCTGTGGTTGCAGAGTCCTGGGCTCTGGCATGCGCAATGACGCATACACAGTAGGTACAAACTGATTGATGTCATTATTTAATCAAAAAACACCTTTCCATCGCTTCTTCATGCATTTGTGCTTTAGTGACTGTCTAACTTTTCCAACTCGTCTGAGCTTAAAACTTTTTGCAATATTTTGGTGTTTTTGCGAATTTCACACCTTTTCCATTTAAGTGTGTTTTCCATGACATTATATTATGTGCATTTTCATGATTCGCAAAAACTCTGGATGGAAAACATACTTGTGACCACTCACTGTCCACTCTGTTGGACACACCTACCTCGTTGATCCACGTTGTTGATGTAAATTCAGAGACTGTAGCCCATCTGTTGCTGAAACAGTTTGTATTGGTCGTTCTTTAGTCCTTTATCAGTGGACCCAGGATGCTAATGGATATTTATGGTTGGTGGACTGTAGTGTAGTAGTGAGAATAAGGGGGTGGGGGGATTAAAACTCCAGTGGCACTGCTGTGTTTGAACTAGGACATAATGTCATGGCTAATTGGTGTATATTTTGTGGATTTTGTAAATGCATTTTACAAAAACATTAGCATTCCTAAAAATGTTTGCAGAACTGAGCCAACATTTTACCAGCGGTAAATGATTAATTTCTGGATGTTTTGTTTATGGTTTTTTTTATTTTTTGTTATTTTTAAGTGCATTAATGGTTGAATTGGTCTGTCACCCTCTAGAGTGTAATGCTGTTATTTTATATGATTTTTTTTTCTTCATTTAGCACATCTGTATACTAAGCGACAGAGCAAAAGAGAAGTATAAAGTTTGAAAAGAATCCAAGGTGCTGGACGCATGGAGACTAAGAGCACTGTGACTTTTTCCTTTTTTTCTGTGTTGGTTTTGAATATTATTTTCTACAATCAATAATGTTTTATCAAATTATTATAAATCTCATACAATTTGGGTTCAACTAAAAATGCCCTTGTATGTTCCTGGAAATAAATAGGACAGGAAAAAGTTTTGTTCAGTTTGAATAGGCCTGGATTTACTTTATTAATAATTATATTATTATTTTATTAAGTATTATGATTATAGATTGTGTGTTTATTTATAATATATAATATATAATATAAAATGTGTGTGTGTGTAATATATATATATTTTTATGAAGGCCTTAGTTATTTGAACAGGTCTATGTTGAAAAAAGCACTTTTTCAATGATGTGACTCTGTTTCCAACTCTAAGTTCCAAAGAGTGCAAAATGTTAGTCATTATTTAGGTTTGTGAAAACAGTGCATGACTGTATATTTTGATGTTACTCTTCAAACATTACAGTATTTTATTTATGAACTGAGGAACAGAATCTAAAAATGTGCTTTGTGTTTAATGCCAGTATGTTTTGGAGCTGACACCAAGCCGCCTTGAATAAAAAAAAATAAAAATAAAAAAAAACACAAGGATACTGTGTTGCAGGCTTTTTTATTCATGAGAAAATCTGTTCTAAAATGTGTGACTTTAAAAAAAAAAAAAAAAAAAAAACCCACACACATCACTGAAATGTTTTGTCTTTTAAATGTAATTGAAATAAAGCATTTTTAAAAGCTGTTCCCAACAGTGAATAGGATGTTTACATTTTTTTAGGTGTCCAAGTGGTGGTGTATCTGCTCAAATAGCCTTTCTCAACCAGGGTGCAATCGAAAATATTATGTTTTAGCTGGAGATTTAGTCAGTATCTCCAGCTACGTTTTTGGGCACTGTCAGTGGACTGGAACAATGGGTTGATGGGTTTCAGTCTCAAGCAAATTTATATTTAAAAAAAATTTCCTGTCTTAAATGCTGTGCTAGAAGACCTAAATTGCTTAAATGGCTGAGCTTTTCAAAAAAGGCTCAAAAATGCAGAAATGTTTCTTACATCATAAATCTTTTATAATTCAAGACCATTAACTAGCTGGGTGGAGTTTCAGCCTACCAGTGAACACAACAGGGTTGGCACTGTATAATCAAATGTGAGTGTGCTGAATATAGATGTAGGTGTATCAAACTTGCATCAAAGCCACTCTATAGGTCTATAGGGGTTTAATCGATAACCAGTGTTAATATTTTAACTGTAAAGCACAAAATAATAGTCAGGTGAAATATCTGACCTGGAGCAATGTTCTTACATCTGAGACCAATGTTGTACTTGTGAATTTAAAGTTTTTTGTTATATAATTATTTATTTAAAAATAATTTAGAAAATGAAATATAAAATTAAAATGTTAATATAGTTAACATTTATGACATCAGTAAAAGCACGTTATACAGAAACATATATACTATTTCTGTCCTAAAATTTTCTTTATTTACATTGTTTACTGAAATTCTACACATCAAAGCATTCCAGTTAATGTGTTTGAAAATAACCAATAAATAAAATGCCTAATAGCAAGCTTAGCACTGGAGGATTCATGATGTACATAATGGTAATATTTGCTTATAAATATAAGCTTACTGGATCCATCAAAACCGGATATGTACTAAACAAACATTATTATAAGACCATATTATTAAAGCTATTTTTATTATTCATACTATACCTCTTTTTTTAATACAGTATGACGTACGGAAATAATCGGTTTAATTAAGATATTTTTGCTTTAATATAACTGAGTAGTACATTTTTGTTTGATGTATTCTTAGACCATTTAGTATATATTTTAAATCTTAATTTTAGTGTACCATTTACATGTTCAACTTAATATGTCACACGCACCAGACGTCTAGAGATTGTTTTAGTGGGGTTATATTTTGATTGCCACTGCCTACAAATCCCAGAAGCCCCTCGGTCAGACGTCACTGTGTTGTCGCGGAAGTGCGAGCACAGGTTGGTGGACAGTGCTGCTGGTGTTGTAGTGTACTTTTCGGTGTGTGGTGATTTCTTGGAGCAGCGCAGAGAGAGTATTCGGTACATTTCCCTCTCAATGGCGGCTCTGAAATATGCTGGGATGGACGACACGGACAGTGAGGACGAGCTGCCCCCGGGCTGGGAGGAGAGGTCCACCAAAGACGGTTGGGTTTACTATGCCAAGTGAGTTCAGCTCAGTTTACACCTTAGACTCTGTAGGCACGGTTTACACTCCACTCTGTCAGCTTCAGATCACTAAGAAGATGAGCGGCTTCACTCATCATCAACTATTAATCACCATTACCATGTCTCCTACACCGTGAACGCCTTCTCATAATGTAATTAGAAGCTTGTGTCGTGTATATCTGCCTCTTACTGTTTAAACCAACTGACCA
Organism: Hoplias malabaricus; assembly: GCF_029633855.1. Lineage (NCBI taxonomy): Eukaryota > Metazoa > Chordata > Actinopteri > Characiformes > Erythrinidae > Hoplias > Hoplias malabaricus. Next base: position 33,237,418 of record NC_089803.1, read on the forward strand.
CGACTAGTAACTGAACACTTCTGATGTTGTGCGTCCAAACACTGTCTTTTTCAGCCACGAAGAGATGAAAACACAGTGGGAACATCCCAAAACTGGAAAGAAGAAACGCTGTGCAGGAGGTTGGCATTATTTTCTAGTACAGCACACATGATACTGATGAGCCCAAACTTTAAAATAACACGTCATTCATTGTCGAATATATAAGCTCCACCAGATCAGATATAATTTGGGTGGTGGACAATTCTCAGTGCTGCAGTGGCACTGATGTGGTGGTGTTGTGGTCGTACGAGTGGATGAGACACAGCAGTGCTGCTGGAGTGTCTAACCCCTCATTGTCACTGCTGGAGGAGAATGGGCCATCAACCAAAAGTACCCAGTCAACAGTGATCTGTGGCCTCCAACATCCAGTGACAACTGACCACTGATGAGGGACTAGATGATGACTGACATGGTGAACACAAAGTTTGGAATCTCTCATAATAATAATAATAACAGTCTAATTGCAGATGAATACACAGGTGTCAAACTGTTTGTGGGAAACTGTAAAAACAGAAAATGTTTGATGACCAGGTCTGTGAACAACTCCATATGAGCTGAGAAAACTGCACCTCACTGTATCTATTAAATGATTTCAGCTATTTTAAGATTCACCCATCACTGGTGAAGTCTTTAATTTTTTTAAACACATAGTTTGATCCAACATAGGATATAATGAACTAATAAAATAACGTTGTCTAAAGTAGCTGCCCATGAGTGTTAGGTAGGTTTCAAGCCAAGCTTTGACAAGGCGGGTATACAGACATACAAAGTGTTTCAAACCTTTTACACTATATGTCAGGATCTTCAAAATTAATATTGAAATAATTGAATTTCAATGACTCCTTTGAATTTTTTGTCCTACAGATCTGCCATATGGCTGGGAGCAGGAGATGGACGACAAAGGTCAAATGTATTATGTTGAGTACGTTCTGTGCCTTTAACAGACTTTTTTTGATTTTCTAATTTTCCTGTTTATATTTTTAGTTGCCGACAATCCACAAAACAAAATGTCCAAATGTACACGTGTTAATAATTGCCAAACATTTACAGACCCCTTTTGAAATGAGTGATTTTAAGGTACAACCATTGTGTTCAGTTTAACACAAAGTTTCTAAAGTGTTTCCTTAAAAATAATTGGCAGTAGAATGAGATCAGTTACACATGAGCCTAAGGTCTCCATGCCTAATGGTAAATGTTGTCTAGTGGGTGGTAGAGGACCATCCAGTAATTTTTGAAATGCAGTGAATTTTGTGATCCAGAAACGATCAGTCCAGTCCAGTATCAGAACATGGCTTTTCTAAAATGTTTGAGGGTGAATGTGATAACATATTTTCAGCAGTGTTCCAACATCTACTGTAAAGCATTCAAAGAGGAATAGAGGCTGCTACTGCACAAAAACACATATTACTATCCTAAGTCTACAAAAACTTGTGTGATTTATAACCAGTCTTGGATTACATTGCCCCGCTAATGGAGATTGACCACCATACTTAATTTTTAGTGTAGGCTTAGGATTTATTACAATCTGTGAAGTTAATTCTAGTGTAAATGCCTAGTTAACATTAAGCTTTATACGGCTTTGCTTTGCCTTGTAGTTTTTTATAACTTGCTATAATAGTTTGCCTGATATTATATTAACTGTGATTCTAGTGTTGTTAATATTTCTTTAGAGTAGATTGACTGAAACCTTAGGGGCTTGGATGGGTCTCTTCCAAATTTTAATGTCAATTTATTTGTACTGCTATCAAAATGAAAATGTTAACGAATGCAGAAATGTAACACTTTTTAAAGCTTAGTAATAGTTTTACTAAATCTCAAAGCTACACTGAGCTATACTTTTCCTCTCGCAACACATAAACATTTATCACCTGTAACAGAAATACAAGGAACAACTATCATTTCAACTTACTTTAAGGCTGTGATTATATCTTCAAGTTGATAGGCAGTGCTAATAAATATAAATACATATATATCAATAATTTGTGTGGATCTTACATTTATTAATTTATTTTACATTTAAATATTTGTTATTAAGAGCTTCAGTCTTAAGGAGAGACAATAAGTTTGATCACACTTAATGTTAGAAAATTATAAAATTCTTTTGTCATTTTATTTAAATTGATCAACAGCACTATTTATTTGTCAATTTTTTTTGTTTTAGTCACATCAATAAGAGAAAGACCTACTTTGACCCTCGTCAAGCCTTCACCATTGAGGATATAGAGGTGAAGCCTAAGCGTTATGATGGAAACACTACTGCCCTAGAGATTCTACAAGGTCGTGACCTATCCAATAAGGTCATAGTCATCACAGGAGGCAATTCTGGAATCGGTGAGTGATATCTGCCAGTACATAAATTATGTCAAATATATGTACTTTAGCCCTGTGAAGGACTGGCGCCCCCTCCAGGGTGTGTTCCTGCCTTGCGCCCGGTGATTCCGGGTTGGCTCAGGACCCACCGCGACCCTGAACTGGATAAGCGCTTAGAGACAGTGAATGTAAATTAATTTACCTCATTGATTTGTGTAATATAACTTTTTTTGGCTATTTATTTTATAACCTTTTATATAGGTTATATCCTAGTGTAGCATCAGTGAATTAATGTTTTGAGAATACAAATTTGTTCTGGCCAGCTGTTTGTTACCCGTCTATGTAACCAGTTCATAACTCTGCACTGGTCCCAGGAGTGATTGATGGAAGTAATTACATGTGACGCACAGAGGGTGGCAGTGTAACACTGTGAATCACGGCCTGGTTCAGTGATAAACTTGCCTGTTTATCACTAACTGAAACATCCATTTACATTATTTTTTGAAAGATGCATACAAAGTCCACAAATCATCCCTTAATACTCCACATGAGTATCGATGTTCATTAGCGAGGTTGAATTGGCTGTCACTGTTAATCCTAATGAATAGACTCTATTTGACCTGCATTAATGCACGGCTCATAACATAATGGAGTGGAGACAAATGCATTTCCGGACTCTTTCTGTTGTAAATTATTGCAAACAGCAGACATTCAGTCATCATTGAAACCTGTTACAGCACAATGAGGATAGATAACGAGGGCATGGAGAAAATGACATCAACATGTTAATTGTTTTGTCCAAACTCCATACTTCATCTGAAATGTCTCACCTGCTTTGCAGGATCTGAGCTCAGTGTGAAATGCAATTTTCAATATTGTATCAGAGGGTGATGTTTTGAGTTTTATGTCTGCTGGATAGTAAGAAAGGGAATGAAGTGTAGAATATATATATAATTTAATTTCATTAGGTTAATCAAACAGATTACTCTTAAATATTTACATTGTACATTTCATGTAGCCTCTGACATGGAAATGTTCGACACAGACACAAATAAGGTAGAGTGAAATTTCCTGTGTGCAGTCTATATATCAGCTGTTTATGTAACACAGCAAAAAGATGTGGAACTGTATAAACCCACACTCTGAATGACACCTTAGGTTATGTGCACCAAAATCTGTGTTTTTGGAAAAAAAAGTGTTTTTTTTTCTATTTGGACATATATTGAATTAGTGGTTAAATAAATGTAGTCACGGTGTTCTCATTTCTTACCACTAGAGTGCAGTATAACTCTTTCTCCCGTCGAGGAATCTCAAAATTGTTTTTTTTTATTTCCTGAGATTTGAACTGAGAATATAGAAATACAAGACAAAAATAGCAGCACAGTTATACTAATAATATTAGTAAAATAATAGTAATATTAGCAATAATTTACAACTGACAACAGCCATCAGTTGAAATTTTATTAATGTTTCATGTTTTTATATTTATATGTATTATTTGATCCATATTTATGAAATTACAAAATACTTTTTTTTATTAATTTTTTATTTAAATGTGTTCAGATGAACATGAATCTCCTCAGAAATTATGTAATACAAATGTTATCTTATTATTCAGCTTAATCATCATAATCAACAGCGGTTTCTTAAAAATCTTTCTAAGGAGAAAAATACACTTTGTATGCATTGAGTAAATAATGATTTCATAGATATATGTTGATGAAGAAATGCTTAATTATTTTACTGAACTTTAATCAATTGTAATGGTTTTATGAAACTTATAATTGCGCATACTGTATCTAAAGTGTTCACTTTGCATATTCATTCCTTAATCCCATCCTTTTATTTATTCAGATGGTTTTCATTGAGGCAATTTTGGGTTTAATGCATTGAAAATGTGTATCAGCTGCCAGGTACTTCATGCATTGAGAGGCAATATAATTTCTCTCATAATAAGCCACATGATATGGTAATTGTGGTCAGAAGGCATGGTGCATTCCCATGCTCTGTCTGATTAGACCACTGCTCAGTGCATCCCATTAGTCCATTACTCTTCTGAGTGACTCTCTCTTTCCTTAAACTTTGCTCTCTACCTTCTTTTAATAGCAGTAATAGAAACAAATGTTCCTTGGTATATTCTCATTCTCTCTCTCTCTCTCTCTCTCTCTCATTTTCTCTCTCTCTCTCTCTCTCTCTCTCTCTCTCTCTCTCTCTCTCTCTCTCTTCCTCTTCTCCTTTTGTATTGGTGTACACCTGTACCTCTGCATTGATCTTGCGGTGCTTTTGACCCCGGCTGATGCCTCCCATTCATTCCCATTAGCAACTTGGGCGCTTTCCTTAATTCTCTTCTATTGAACCCACTAAAAGTTATTTACCGTCCAGGCACTGTTCCTTTACACTGAGGCTGAAGTGGACCGCTGTCACAGCACGAGCCTGTTCTCGTCTCTCTGTAAAAAAAAAAAAAAGCAACATTTAACATCACAACATTTCAGGATTAGTTTTAAATGTACGAATGATATAGGAATATTGTACATTTTTATTATATTATTACACCTTTTTCTAAATCCACGTTTGTAGTCTTATATTTTTGTTCCCATAAAAACATCCACTCATGTAGATGTAATGTTATGGAGAGACTTTGTATATAATAAATATATCCTGAGACCCTTTCTCCCTCACTGAGTTATGTGTATTCCTATATATTCCAGTACCACTTTGTGTCCCTGTTGGCATTAATGTGCTCTGTTGGTTCTGCCTCTCCCTTTTTTCCTGGGTTTTTGGTGGAGATGATGGGTTGAAATAGCTATAGAGTATGTCAAGGTTTATTAGAATGAAGACTGCTGTTTAAGTGCATTGTGTTTATTTTTGGTTATTGGGTGTATTGCCTGATTCCCTCCAGATCAGTACAGTCACCAGGTGGAGGGCTCCAGCCTCTTCGCTGCCACTCCCTGATGGTGATGGATGTGGTGTGGTGGCCGCATTGCACTAATGTGGCTGTATTTGTCTTGCTATGTCATAGCCATGTGGATATGGCTGTATGTGTACAAATCACTTTGTCTGACGCCTATTTTAGTTATGTCAGTAAGACGGCCAAAAAAATACTGTCTCTTATAATTTATAGAGGAAAGTAAGTGTTTTATTGACTAAACAGAGGGAACTAAATATTTTGTATTACCTTTAGATACCAGTTTTTATTTATTTTATTTTTTGAGACTGTCTGATCATTTGGTTTCTGAGATTTTGAGTGTCTTGCCCTCTTTCTCTTTTTTATGTTTATGGAAATGCTGCTCAGTGGTACATGCAGGTGAAACTAGACTTGGATCCCAAAAAAGAAAAAAAAGTGTAATCATATTTAAGTCCCTTTTGTTCCTGTGTGTTTATGCAACGGTCAGATGTATTCCCTCATTTGTTTTTAAATTGGACTGAAAAGTGCTTACCTATGCTGTCCCATCTTGTAGCACTGGCACTGTTCTAATCTCGTGACCTGCCTGTTGTGCCGTATTTTGGAGAATTCTCCATGTCCGGCACGGAAATGGAGTGCAGAAGGTTGCGCTTGGGACAAATAACAAGGCTTAGGGCATGGAAATCTTCTGTTTTGTGGTTGGTGAAAAAAATCTCCTGGCCGGTGTGTGTTTGGAGCTGCGTTTTACTGGCTGTGTGATTGTGCTGGTATGTCTTTATGCTGCGGCAGTGTTGGTGGATTAAGCGTCTGGCTCCCTGCGCTGGCACGGGGATTATGTGGAAAAGTGACTCCGGCTGGAGATAAAGCCTGAAGGCTGAGGCTTTGTGGGGGAGCGCTAGATTGAAGCTGATTTGTTCAGCATAACTGCCATTAAATCGATTGCAACCCCCCACCACTCCATATTTACACCCCTCTTTTTGTCTATGAATGAAGAAGCCCTTGTAGTCGGACGCACCGAAGCATTCACAGAAAAGAGAAGCAGTTGATAGCAGAATTAAAGGCCAGAGAACTCAGAATGTGCATCACAATGTGCTAGTTGTTCATTGTTTTCTAGTATGAATGCTTTAACTATACTAAGAAATACTTGAATGTCTTAAAAACTGCTCTGATCTGTTTATTTCTTTCATGATTCTATTTAAACTTATTTTCAGCATGCTTATTTTTTATATGGAGCTCGGTATTGTTAGTGAACGGCTGAGGAAATGGGATCTGATGTTTTTAATGTGCATTTCATGTACTTTTTGGATGAATCTGTTTATTGGGTACATAATGAATACGAGGTATGGTTGGTTAGTCAAACTATTGAACTTTATTGACCTTGGATAAAATTCTGGGAGCACGGCAAAACTGATGTAACATGCAAGGAAATTACAACTGGGGATAAAAGGTTCAATAATGATTACAAGCTCACTCAGTGCAGCTGAATAGGTAAGAGTGAGGGCTGGGATGCCTGTGTATGTTTAAATGTTTTAGACCTATGGGCTTTTAAAGGAAGGAGAGGATGTCCTGGATCGTATGTGAACTCAACTGGTTTATGGATCAATTTAATCTAGAACAAAAGTGTTAAAGTAATTTCACTAATTTTTTCTTTTTCTGTCCCTCCCTCTCACCTACCCCCTGTTCTCGCTCCCTCTCTCCCTCTCACTGATTTCTTGGGAAGGTAGGAAAAGGACTGTACAATATATATGGTTTGTAAATTGTATTTAGCTCAATCATTATTGTTTATCATAGTATATTTGGCTCATGGCTGTTGTTTTGGTAAATTAAGCAATTTGTATTTGAGCAAAACGCTATATTATTTTGGCCCAAATGACACAACTGTATCTTTAAACAAGTGATATATTAATTTAAAGTAGTACTTTAACATATTACACGTGCATTACTATCACAGGAGCGTTTGAACACCTCTGGTGTTTGATTATTTTCAGAATTAAAAATATTAGTGAATTGACTTAAATTTGGCATTTTCAGTAAAAACATTTACATATGATTGGACTTTAACTGCCGTCTCAAAAATAGTGCTTTGTCCATCTTATGCAGCTTTATGTGGGGTGTGTGTGTGTGGACTGGTTTGAGCAACTGCTGGAGGGACAGGGTGACCGGTGCAAGTGGAGGGCATGATGAAAAATTGCGTTGGGAGCTGCCCATGGCCACTTGGGGTCAAAGCTGGAGTGTGGGAGGTGGCTCACAAGGGGTTGTTGGGGGCAGCTGGGGGCAGGAGAAGCTGGGCGGTGGGGTATTATAGCAGCGTGAGCTGCTCAGGTGGAACTTCTCACCCCGCACTCCAGTAATTACAAACCATACATTTCACTTTGGGCTGTGACAACGCCTCCCTGATCCCAAATGAAAGTGGGGCGTTATTAATGGAGCAAATTAGGACTCCTGGTGGATGTACAGGAGCACCAGACTCTCCATTTTAACCCCAAAATATATATCAAACACCTGCGGCTCCAAAAAACTTTATCTTCTAACACTTCATCATTTTATATAGTCATTACATCAATAGCCCAGGAAGCATCAGCATCAGAGGTGCAGGGATATAGGATCAGCTCAGTGATACTGCCTTGTAACACACATTCTTCACTGGTGATATTATTAAAAAAGGCACAGTGCATAGTATATAAACTTTGCTAATTTGTCTAGATTTGTGGAGGCTATTACATACAATGGCTATACAGAGTGAAGTGTGCTTTGTATGTGTATTAGCCAAGGGTAATGTGAAGCAGTGGGCCAGTGGAATTAAACAGACCATGAAATCACAAAATCAGAGTCTTTAAGTGGAGCTAACTCCCCTGCATTTCACACTGTATATCATCCAGCAGCCCAGTGCCACACTTTTATTTATTTTTTGAACAATAGGTTAATGTATTTGTTATTTTAGGACAAGGAGTTATTTTATTATTATATTTAAAAGCACTATAAAATATTAAAGCGGCAAAACGGTTACTTATAAATTGAAAAGGAAAAAAAGTAATTTGGCTCAGGAAAGAATCTAAGGTTGATAAACTTAGTTCTGTAAAAAAATCAGTAGTAAATTGTCCAGAGAAACTAAGTGAAGCATATTAAAATTCTACTACAAACACTATTTTTAAAAAGGTTTGGATTTTTCTTTATTAAATAGTGTTAGAACTAGGATCTGTGACGTGTTAAATCTCTTGAACATATATTCCAATGTTTTCACTGACCAACATGGATGTATGTGTAAGGCCAAAACTAGAGCAAACATTAAAATTACACACTTTGAAAACATTCCACTAAAAATGGATTAAAATAATTATAAAAAAAGAACATCCAGCAAAAGTCTCGATGTTAGCAAGCAAAGATGGATTGTGTCTAACTGCTTTGTGTAAAACTTTGAGAAAGGATTGTCTTTTCAAACAACGTTTTTCAATATAACACTGCGAAGAATTTAGGTCACAATCTACCATACGCATTGTAAAAAGATTCAGGAAATGGAGAACTCTCAGTCTGTGGAGGGCAAACCTGGAAACAACTATGTGATCTTTAAGCTCTCTGTCAGCACTGCATGAAAATCTGTCATACTAAGGTAATATCTATGGCCACATGGGCTTGGGATTACTTTGGAAAACCTTTGACACATAACAGTGCACTGCTACATCAAGAAAAGCAACCTGAAACTGTATTACACAGGGAAAAAGCCACACATCAGTTCTATGTGTATATGCTAATGAGTTCTCCGGGCCCAAGTTGATCTGAGATTGTCCAAAAGACAGTGGAAACGTGGTGTGTTCAGATGAGTCCTCGTCACGGACCTCGAGTTCTCTGTGTCAAAGACAAAAGGAACCATTCAGACCTTTATCACTGAAAGGTGCAAAAGTCAGCATCTGTCATGGTGTGGGGGGAGCAGCAGTGCTCTCAGCATTAGTGTGAAGGTTTAATTGATGTTAATGTGTTAATTGGGATGTTAAAAAGACAAATGCTGCCATCAAAGTGACGTCTCATCCCAAGAAGTCCATGGTTATCTCAGCCAGACAATGGTGAGTGGCTTCAGAAACATGGAGAGTGTACACTTGACTTGTCTCCTATGTGGTATCATGAAAAGGAGATTCAAACAGCTATGACCATGACTTACGGTGCAGCTGAAGTCTTGTATCAAAGTGGAACAAGCAAGAATTCTACTTTCAAAACTGCAACCATTTTGATCTTCACTTCCCAGTTGATTAAAAATTAATGTAATTAAAATTAAAGTTGATGTACAACTGATAATCATCCCTTTGTCATAGCTTTTCTAGAGTGTGTTTAGTCTGTAAAAGCTGGTCAGTGTCAGCATTGGAAATATTTTCAGTGTGTGTTTTTTTTTTTTTTTTTTTTTTTTTTTTTTTTTTTTTTTTTAAATAAATGTTCCAGAGATTTAATAAATCACACACTTTTTTTTTAAATCACATTTTACGTAACATCCCATACATTTTATAGAAGTATGTTATGTGGTGATTGATTGGCGGTTCTGGCTTTGACTCTTCCTGTCTCTCCAAAAGTAACACTCCCTGCAGAGATCGGGCTGTGGCCTGGAACAGAACTCAGTGGAGCAGCAAACCCACAGTCTGACCTTCGGGCTCCTCTGTGGAACATCTCATCCCTCCATTGTTTCCAATCCCAACTCCACACTGCTTTCCTCTCATACGGATCCCTCTTAATGACAGATATAACAGACAGTGCAGATTATCTTGTCACTTATTGGACTACTTAGCATTTTACCCACTGTTTGTAGAGTCTTTATTAGTTGCCCATTTGTGTTTGCAGAGACGGGTGATGAACCATATCTGACCCTGTGTAGGGTGTGGGCAACACTCAGCCTCTGACAGGAACAACACAGTGCTGCTGTTTTTCTCATCTGGTGCTCACCCTACTTGGCCTGCTCTTCTGTATGGCTAGGACACACACACACACACAATGTTTCTGTAAGCCCAACAACTGGAGTCGTTATATCCAAATTAATGTCAAGGCCTCTCTATTTTCCATAAATAACACCCAGCAGGTCGCTGCTGTTGTTAAACATGCTCTAATTTGTTTCCCATTATGAAAAACATCAGTGTCGATTAACTCATGTTTCAAGCCCGACAGCCACCACGCTTTTTCCAAGGTGACAGTGAGAACAGGGCTGCTGATGAACAACAGTCTTTTCTCCAGGTTTCCTTTCTATTTTTAACACAACATCAATCCTTTCTTTCTTACACTTTACAAGAATCCATTCAGTTACCTTTAAAGTGCCGTAATTAATTTCCTTGTGTTTCACGGAATAAGGAAAAGCTTCACACATTTGTTGTACTGGGACTATACATCGAAAGGAAAACTGTTCAGACTTGGGTGTTATTTTTTTATTTTGGTGTCTGTTTCCTGGGATGGCAGTTCACTGTACAGATGCACAGTGCCCCTTCCATTACTCCTAATAAGGTGTCATATAATTTAATTCCATGCTTCACTTGTCAGAGAGGAGCCCTTATCCGCCTCCAATTTTGAGTTTTAATGGATATTACTCTTTAGCACTCGCCTCACAATTAGGGCTCCTAGTTTGCCTTTTAATGAAAATCAGATTAAAACTTAATCTAATTAAAGTTCATTTTAATCCACGCTATCGTGCAAACTGTCTGTCGCCTGGAATCTGGGTGCCTCACTGTCAGACTCATTTAGCTTGCATGGAAGTGTAAGGTCAGACTATCAATCAAGGGTTTTTAGTGTGTGTATGTGTGTGTGTGTGTGTGTGGGAACAAATTGCTCCATTTATGGATTGAGCTACTGTATGCGAGGGGAAAAAAAAAAGAATAATCTTTTTTTCAGACTTCCGGCTGTGTTTGTGGAGTATGGAATTCAGTTCACAGCAGAAATAACTGGAACCACACACAGACGCTCTGCGTTATATATAAACTTTGAGAAGATCTTTTGAAGTGGGAAAGAGTAAAAATTAGGACTTGCACACAGATATCACTCATAATCAATGGAGCTTGTCAGGTGTCATATCCAGAGATGCCCTGTGCTGGCTTAGAGAGGGAAAGAGGGAGTGAGAATAATTGAGTAATGGTTCTGTGTTTGAGAAGTGTTGGCCTGTCAGCTCTTTTCTGGGCCATGACAGCGTAATATGTTTTACAAGTGGCATGGCCAGGGGTTATTTCTCCATTTTAGGGAGCAGAGCATGCAGCCAGTGTGTGTCTGCAGCTCAGAATTCAAGTTATGCAGGGCTGCAGCTACAACACACACCACTTTATCTACTTACAGAATATCTGAAGAGTAGACTACTGACTTACACAGGTCATCCACTGATGAAAGGTTATATTTCATGACTATGGATGGGATCCGTATTATAAAATCTGTTAATATTCAGATTAAAATTCAGATTTTTTAATGAGTGCATTAAAAATGAATGTATTTAAAACATTCAAAATGTACCTCCATGCAGTAATGTACTTTAGTAAAATGTAAATATTGTATAACAGTTAAATATCATTTCATCAAAAAGGACAAGATTAAAAAAACGCAACTGGAAAATGTCTGCAAAACACTTGGGGGGGGGGCTTACGTATCAGACACAAGTAATTGTTAACTTGTTGATGATATAATAATAAATAATATTATTTTATTACTAACCACATCAAAACTGAAAACCCTAGGAGTTCAGCTCTCCCTTCTCTAATCGCAACAAAGCCAGCTTAGACTTTACAATCTCGAGTGTAATTTAAGTTGAAAAGTATGTGCTGAATCATTTAGGCTTGCCAAATCTGGATTTAATTAGCAAATCAAGGCAACATGGACAAGAACAAGCAGCAGGAGATTATTGCGTGAAAAGCCTGAGTCTGTCTTTTCTGGGTCAGCTGTTGTGGAGGAGCTGGCACCATGTGCAACTGTAAGTCAAGAGTTTAGTTCCTCAGCGCCTGCATTCTGGGTGAAATAAACACCTTTCTCTATTCTAAATGACCTTTTCTTAAACTTAATTATTAATGTCAGACTTTCAGTTGTTGGCCAGCATCTCCAAGCTGAAGCTTTGGCTCGGCATGTCTATTTTCAGCCCCTCATACCTCTAAATCTGATGCCCACTCTGCCTCTTAAACTGCTGATGCCAGCTTTAGAGAAACTTTAAACACACTTTGTGTAATCAAAGGGACAATGCAAAACGGCAGGTCAGCAAAAAAAAAAAAAAAAAAAACAGCCCAAACAATACCCCAAGTCCCCCCTAAATATAACCTTTTTAGGAGCTTATTTATTTATTTATATATTATTATTTATTTATTTATTTGTAGTAAAAAACTTTCTAATGTTCTCTCTTTCACCCACACGTAATTAGATCAGTAATTTTAGTGAAGTGTTTCAACCTTTTGGGTTTGAATGACCCATTTAGACTTGTGAATTTGGAAATGAATTTCTGCTCGTATCTCTACTTATGGGCTGTATTTATCTCTACAGTGATAGTAGGCTGTGTGATGGTGGAGAATTCTTATCTTTCCTGCTTTGAAGTGTGTCGTGTCATTGGTCGGGCAAAAGAAGTTTGTCTACACTAGCCACATAATCCTGCCTTTGTTTCTTTTACTGATGAGAAAATGGCATTCTTTCACCTCTTTTCTCTACTACATGTGATTTTGTCACTACATCTAGTACCTTTTCTTACAGTGGGGGTTCCTCCTGAAAGTGCCTATAGTACCATTTCTAACTTTATCTGTGCTGGTGCTCACAAGGGCTTCCGCTACATTAATTCAATCATTTTCATCACTGGAGAGGGAGTTGATTAAGCAGCTGAAAGAGAAGCCCATGGCTATGTGATGGAGCAGAGCTGGAACTCAATTGGAGATATGGCATTTAGTCCTTTTCCCTCTCTCTCTTCCTCCACTCCATTCAGTCCTAAACAGAGAGAGAGAGAGAGCATCGATAATGTGAGAGAGCATTGATCGCAGTGTTATCTGAACAAGACGACTAATCGCAATCATGTCATTTCCCCCCTCCCCGCAGGTTTTGAGACAGCGCGCTCCTTCGCTCTTCATGGTGCTCATGTGATCATAGCCTGCCGGAACAAAGCTCGCAGCAGTAAAGCAGTTAGTCACATTCTAGAGGAGTGGGTGAGTATACATGCAGTGTACAATCTTCAGACTTATGACATTCCAGACTGGTGAAACATTACACATCCCAGCTGGGACTTTTTTTTTTCTTCTTTATGGTGAATGCTAAAATAATGAATTCGCCATTAACAGTAAACTAATCTAATCAGGTTTTAGGGTCAATAAAACTGCATGAGTCCAAAATCCAACCTATAGTGAAAAAGATAGCAGTATTAGAAAGAACTAGTGAGAAGAAATCCGTGTGTTTGTCTTTATTCTTCAACGCTACATGGACGTTTTGCATTTTTTTAATGTGAAATACATCAGGAGTCATTTTTATTTCCCTCATTCAGGTTAGCAGGTGGAAAATGATTTATAAAACAGCAATTTGTATAAAACACACATTTTTTTCTTTCTTTTACATTATATATATTTTTTTTCACTCAAAGTCATATTCACCACTAGCACTACAGACAGTAAGCAGTTTCCTAGGCTTTTTGGGAGCAAGTATACCCACTGTGGAATGCACCAGCTTGTTGTAATATTTGGTAACAACATTCTTTTTTCTTTTACCTAGAATCAATCATAAAACATCTGTCTAGAGTCAAAGTAGTTGGTGTCATCACCAACAAAAACTTTAAGTGTTTTTGACTTTAACTTCAAGAGTACCCTGGATAGTAATTATTAGTCACGTGTTGCATGACATATGTTTTACCCCAATCCATTACATTGCTATGTTTGTGAATATATAGTTAGATTTTGTAATCACCGTTAACATTATAACTGTAATTGAAGCCTTGTGAACTATACTGAAAGGTGTTTGAGCCTAGAGCCTTTTTGTCTTGAAAGCAATTTCCACAAATATGCTGTTGCAGGTTTACACTAAAACAAACAGGTTTATGTACTTATTTATTTTCTCAATTACTAGCAAGTTAGTTTAGAATTTGCTTTTATTATTAAGTGATTAATAATATAGCTGCGGCTGCTTGACTGAGGCAGGGTTTGAGACTCTGGAGTCTGTGCTGAGGCAGATCGCTGTGATAGCCCGTGTTATTAGTGGGAGGAGAGTGCGAGGGCCGTCTGATAATTAACTCTGATTATTGCACTAATATTGTGGCACTCCTGACGCTCCCCTAGATTTATGACTGTGGGAAAATAAACAAATGAAATGTAGGTGCTGGAGCAGAAAGAATAAGCTATTACCAGCGCTGTAATTACAGCCGTCCCGAGACTACGAATTAGTTGATTAATTACAGGATGCCGATAGATTACAGGGGAATCTAAAGCGCTTTAAAGCAGCTGAAATATCTAATTGAACAAAGGCCCTTCTCTGCGCTGGATAATTCGTCAGCTCCGAAAGCCTCAAATCAAACCATGTTTTAATAAATGTTGCTGAACTGCTCCAAGGCGTTTCTCTCTCTCTCTCTCTCTCTCTCTCTCTCTCTCTCTCTCACAAACACACACACACACACACACACACACACACACACACACACACCCATGCCAATAGTGAAGAATGAGTTAGTGTTGTAGCCTTTACTTATTTTGTTGTATCTGTTTAGAGTTTGAGATGTTGCTGAAGACATTTTGGAGCAAACTAAATACATTCCAAAATGATTTCTGTTCAGCTAATTATTTTATGCTTATTCTGAAAATGAGTCACATGGGCTATCGTCTTGAAGAATGAGTGGATAAATATTGTCAAAGAAAGAGCTGATCACGTTAAGATTCTCATTTTCTGATTAAGAAATGTGGGATTTGATTTGATTCCTATATCACAGGCACTCCAGGATGAGTAATGAGAGCAGTAATATCAGAGTGAATCTCCTCGGCTGGAGACATACTCATACACTTCACCCCCGATATTAATAGAGTCAGGAAAGGACGGCTTGAAGGAAATTAATCGTTAAAATGATGGATGAACTACGAGTCTTCCCACGCTCGTGTTAAGGTTATTTTGATAAAGATGTATATTTTGAAGTCTCCTGGACAGAAGGTCAGCACATGTGCTTCCTGGGTCAACTGGAATTCCGTGTGGGTTGCTTTTAGTGTTGTGAGTGCACCAGCCCTGATAACTTTTAACCCACAGTCAAACGATCAGGTCAAACAACAGCTCTGTTCATCTCTGACATGCTGCATTTGTCGGTGCTGATCTCTTCAAATATAGGAAATTCATACTATTTGCCAAATTTGCATTTGCATGGAAACATACACTAAAAGAAGTGGTGTAACAATAATAAAAATCAAAATCAGATTTCTATGGGGAAAGATAAGTCTCAAAATACTTTACAAATGCATAAATGTTAAACACATGTCACAAAGGTTTCACTATTCACAAATGAATACATCTTAATATGTGTCTCACCGTCTGCAGTTTGTAAACGGTGGCTTGTTCGCCTGCTGGCCACATTTGTAGATCAGGCTGCATTTGTATTATAATATATATATATATTATTTTTGTTCTGTCTTTTTTATTTTGGAAATACTGAACCAAATGTAGAACTGTTATCTGTTATTTAATTTTTAAAATTTCATTATTTTTGTAATAATTGTAGACTAATAGTTATTTATATAGGAATTCAAAGCTTAATCATATCTATATCATTTCTTTTAAAATTCACAAATATTCAGAGCTGATAATATAGGCATATGATAAAGCACACTGGCAAAGTCTGGACTGAGGTTGTGTGTTTATAAGTTTCTTTTTTTTGTGTGTAAGGTGGAAGTCAAGTGTTCATTATAATTTTGGAAAAGAAACTGAAAAAACTGCTTCTGTTCAAGCCTCGTGAACAGACCACACGTTCATTGTGTGATGTTGATCTGAGGTTTGGTCATTTGGGATACTTGGGCTGGGTGCTGGGTCCATTTAATGGACAGGGCTCATGTGTAGGTTGTTGGTTAGTGCTCTCTGAAATGAAGCATTGTTGATTGCCTGACAGAAACTGTGGTTTTGTTTATAGACCGCAGCCACGTTGTTTGGTCTTTATGGAGCTCTACAAATCCCTTCCTTCAAGCAAACATGCTTACTAATCACACTACTAACCCCCTGCCTCTGCACATGCTAACTAATCACCGCAGAGCAGCTTACATCTATAAAAGTGCAGAGTCATGCTGATTCAGCCTGTTCAAACACCGGGCCAACATGCGCTCACCGTAGGTGTGGTCTGATTTGTCTCCGAATGGTCACTCACACTTTAACCTCTTGTATAATGGCCCATCCATCTCTAAATGCAATATATGGTAAGATTCTCTGTGAGTGGAGTTGCTGGACCCGCTGTGGTCAGAAGTGCTTTATCGAAGGGATTTGTTGCTATGTCATTGTGAAGTGCATAGTTTTTTTAACAATTAGAAGGAAGAGTACAGTCACATTTCCTCATTAATCACATTCTGCTCTTTCTGTAAACCCAGCTAGCACTTTTGGATTATACTGGATTAATGGTAATTTTTCAGTAGGTAAAAGGCACAATAATTCATCTGGAATTGCAAAGGCACTCTCTTTAAATGACTGAATTAGTCTATTCAGATAGGACTAAAATCACAGGTACATTACTCCATTTCCACAGGTAAAACCAATGTTGTCTGAATAGTGCTATAAAGGCATTAAAATCCTCATACAGTTTGTTCATATCACTGTCACTGTGAAAATTTCCAGCTTAAAGTGGTAAAGAATTTCACCTCAGGCCTCAACACTGAACACTGTTTACCACTTCTGTGCCAAATGATTTCTTTAATATTTGCTAAGAAAAATAAAAGCCTTTAGAGATTTTTATTAAAAACAGTCTGTATTTGAATAATTTTCGCAATTATTCGAAAATTAATCGAACTATTATTATAAATATTCAGAACTTTTAATCTTGTCTTTATCGATTATATCATATAATTTTTTTCAGTTATGTCCCCACCGTGTGTTCATGTACTGTCCCTTTTAAAACCACGGTGTGAAGCTGTAGTCACGTGATTATGCACCTGTCTGCAACATAGAAGCAACCTGAACACAGAGGCTGACCAAATTACTCAGACTGCTCATCACAAACAAAAACACAGCGTCTCTGGTTTGGCCGTTTTGTGTTTTGACTATATTTAAGACAACAATGAACAAAAAGAAGTCAAATGTAAATTCTGAGAAAAAACTGTTTCAGCAACCAAAGCACAATCACACACCAAATACAAACAGTGCTCAGAAAACAAGAGAAGAACAAGCTCCCAGAAACATTAGAAGAAAAAATCCCATATTTAATACTGGAGCATATTTACAGTACAAGCCTCGTCAATGAGGGTCAAAAATAAAACAATCGTTCATTAATCACAATCATGGTAAAATGTACAGTTAATCGTGATATTGATTTGCATTCATATCGTCCAGCACTAGTCTGTTACTATATTACTATTAAGTTTTTCTTTAATTTTTTTCATATCAAATGTTGAATTAAAATGAAAATATAATGACAGAAATTGTGCTTTAATATCAACTAGCAATGGCATATTTTCCCTCTATAGACGATGTGGTAATTATTTTTATTCAATGAACAAAACATATTTTGTTGAAAAATGTCTTAACTTTTACATACAACTGTATTATTCTTTTTAAAATAAATCTTTTTAAAATTTCCTAAAATTGAAATCTGGACCCAAATAATGCAGCAGTAACTTATGACATAGAAATGTTTCCTTCAAGGGAGGGAAGATATGGCTTATCACAGTCAGTCACTGATGAGATGTATTTAGTTAATTACTTGGAAAATGTGCACAGAGCCATATGAGTGAATGTTACCTGTGGATAGAGTCTTGGCTCCTGAACTGGTGAAGTTTGGATGGAGCTGATTCCAGCTAACAGTATTCAGGGTGAATGTGACAGTTAGAGAACATTTAAATTGAGTTTATTCTGGTTAACAGCACAAAGTTTGAACGTGGCAGAGCCATTGCTTTTGGTTTTCCCTGTGAAGCCTTTGGTTAATCAGGCTCTGCTCTGCTAATTACAGTTGTGGAGCGGAGAGGAAGGCTGGAAGTTTATATTATGTTTTACAATTAGAGTACTGTTAGTGGCATTTATGGGGTTCAGCAGGGTGGGATTTTATAGTGTGCGATGAGGCTGCTATAAAAGGGGGCAAAGAGTGAATCAGCAGATGTGCAGTAGCGAGAATAAAGCTTCAGAGCTGTGGGAATCAGTGTACTAATGTCGAAGATACATGTTACATTCAGGTCCCTACACAGTGAAACCTGAAAGTTTCAACCACTGCTGCTAAAGTCTATGAATGTAGAAAGTGTTTATCTGACAGTATTGTTTAGAAATGTAGCAGTATAAAGCATGTGCAGAAAAAAATGTAACAGTAATATAAACTGATATTGCTAGGTGTGTTTATTTTCTGTGTTGCTTAAGAGCTACTGTTGTTGTAAATGAGGGTCAAACTGAGGGTTAACAGTCAAAATGGTGTGTGTGTGCGCGCGCTTGGGTGCGAGTCTACGTTCCTGTGTGTATCTGTGTGATTTAGTTTTCTTGATTGCCTGTAAAATTCTGCTTATCTCTGATTCATAGTCCCCTGAGAGTGGTTTAATAGAGTCTCAGGGGGGATGCATTTCTGATCAAGGCCCGTCGCTGTTGACCAGAATAACTTAGCTACTTTTTTTTTCTATTTAAATGTGTTTGGCTTTTTTTCTCCTACTGGTGTCAAAATGCTAATGAGGCACTTTGTAATCATGTTAATTGCCCACCTAGCCTCGTGTTACCATATATTCATTGTTTTTGCAGAACTCTATTTACAATCGAGAGGAAAATTAACATGGCTGGTGTCGGCTGAAGATGCGTTGCTTTGTTAGGGTGTGCTTTGGAACCAATTAGGGTGAACCCTCCTCTCCATAGAGGTTTATTGAGAGAGCGAGTAGAGAAAAGCTCAACCTTGTAATGTGTAAAAAGCACATTAACATTGAGGCAGACAGACAGGCCAATGTAATTAGATAAGTGACCATATTTAACTTTCCACATGCAGTGTTGTCCGCTCTTGTCAAGCATGGCTCTTTATTCACGACTAGAGAGTGGAGATGCTTTCTGCTCTGGATATGGCAGCCTAATGAGCTATTAACAAACAGATTGCTGTGTTGCTTTTAATTGCTGTGGTACATTTTATTTTCACTGTAGCGCGTTGCTTCCTTTCCCTCATGATCAATTTAGAGAATATACTGTGATATATAATTGAGTGGAGTTTGAGCTTTGAAGAGAGAGAGAGAGAGAGAGAGAGAGTGTAAGTGCGGGAAAGGCTGACAGAGTAAGTGAACAGACTGAAACATTAAAATAACCAGCAGGGAACATATCATATCATGGCTATTCACTCAAACAGTATGATAGAAAACCAGCAAGACGGTGTAGAGATCTTTGCAGTTGTACGAAAAACTCCAAAACACTTCAGGATACACCTTCACAAAAAAAGGTACGTTAGACGTACATTACTATATAATAGTTTACTTGTGTTCCCTAAAGGTGCATTATATTCTCTTCTCCAGGAACAGAGGGGGACATTTGTAATTTTTTATTACAGAACTGTGTAAAATAAAAGAACATAATATATCCTGGGTGAGGTGTATGAAATCAGCACAATTTTAAAATCTACAATTATAATAGAGTAAGTTACAGTTATGCTTCTTAATTAAAGGTACTGAATTTGTACTGGAACAGTTTTTTTCTGTGTAGTTATTTAATATAAAGTTATAGTTGGAGATGCACTTTGTGCCCAAACATTTAAGGTATACCAGTGGTCACCTTGCTCAATGCCAAGTGCCACTTAGAGAAGTACAGAGCCCTCCAGCATTGGGCTGTGGAACAGAAGATCTATGTGCTTCAATATTCTACAATAAATTCTCTAGTGTTTTAGAGTCCCATTCTGTACTTTTTGGATGAGCTGAAGTAGAGCTTGTGATCTGGAATAAATCATCCATCACCACTACCAGGTCTTACTATTTCTCATGTGGCTGATTGTCATCAAATTCTTACAGAAAGGCTACAGCATTTTGTATAAAACCTTCCCAGAATGGTACAAACCTTCTCAAATAAAAGGATAAAATAGAAGCATGTTATATCCAAGTTTTTTATTTATTTATTTATCATAATATTTTTTTGCGATGAGGAGTTATATACACTTGGAAGGAGAATGTCCCTTTCAGGTTCTTGGTCCAGTCCAGCTGTGTTAACATCCAGTTTGTGAGCTCTGAGGTGTATGAGCATGGGACTAGAGCACTGTCACACCTGCTACAGTGTGGCAGATGGCAAAGAGTCTAGTCCATGAAGGTGCTGCTAATGCACGTGTGCTCCAGAGCCTGGATCACGCAGCAGCCTCCTGCTGGAGTCAGATGAGTTTGGAAGAGCAGCCCCGGAGCACGTGTGCACTAACATCCTGTGTCATGTTGACGTGTGGCTCCGGACGGTGGCCTTGATTGTGGCTGAAGGTTGGTGGATGGAGAGAGGAAGTGACACGTCTGGAATGCTGACCACGGCTATTGCTGGCCACCCTGAGGCCAAGGCACACTGGTCTTTTTGAGGCTGCCAAAACCCTTTGCAATCTGTGTGTGTTTGTGTGTGTGCATGTAAGGGACACTTAGGGGTAAAAATATTTCCCTCTTTCCGAGACAAAAGAAATCATTCCTTCATCTCAAAGAAAATATAGAATTCTAACGCCCTAATATTTTTTACTGCTGCAGTAATGTTTCCAATATAATTCTGTGCTGCATTTTTCTTTAGTTTTTGTTCCTATTGTTATTTCCTATTTACAGAAACAAGATCTGAATATCTCTCCAATTTGCTCAGTGTGTATCATCTCGGTTCCCTACAGAGGGCACTTACAAACCTGTTGGAAAAAATGATTTCCAGCCTTTTCTCCTATTCCCCAGTTGAACGATGGATCAGCTTGCTGTTTCTCTACATTTCAGTAGCAGTTCTTACTCTAGAGGGGCTACAGTGGCTTTCATAATGTATTCTCATTCTCCTGTACTTTACCTTTTCCCCTCCATAAAAGCCTCTGGTGGCTGATTTTGATTGAATGAGAGATAGAGATCACAGTGTCTCTCTTTGGGCTTCTGTCGTATACACACACACACACACACACACACACACACACACACGCACGCACACACACTCTATTAGGATCTGCTTAGATAGAGAATCCCGTCTGCTCTTGTAGAGTCTACGCTGTCTTTTTTTCTGGAGAAGAAAAGCATATACATGTATAGTTCAAGCCTTGTTGTAATGTTGTTTAACAAAACTTGTGCTATGTCCAAAATAATTATTTGCTTATTGAAATATAAGACTGGAACAATAATCTGTTTTGGGCAGTCACAAGGAAGATTACGTAGAATTCTTACCTTAAAATTTGTGATGCTTCACTGATTTGTAACAGGAAGAACAGGGCCCCTGTCATTGCTAATCTGGGCTTAGTACTGCAGAAACTACACTACGTAACTTTTAGAGGAGGGTAGTAAACCAGCCCCACTCCCTCCCCCACCTCATTGTTTTAAATCTATTACACTAGGGAAAGCCCCAGTAGCAAAAAAAACCCAAATGTTATGTAGCGTTTCTTTAAGCTACCTTTGTAAAAATGAAAAGTGTGTGCAAAATAATGCATCTGCAAATAGTATATCTTACATTTCTCATTTTCATCGTAGTGTATATTTAAATATCAAAACAAAAGTGTTATAAACATGATGGTTGTCACCCAGCTCCAGGGTCTTGGGGTTTTGACTGTCGGTGAGGTGTTTGGTGTGTTCTCCCACTGTCCGCATAGGTTTCCTCCTAGTGCTTTGGTTTCCTCCCACCATCCAAAACACATGTAGGTGGATTGGTGACTCAGAAGTGTCCTTGGGTGTGAATGTGTGAGTGTGTGTCACCCTGTGAAGTTCCCCTTCCATGGTGTGTTCCCACCTTAATCCTGAAATGGATTAGTGGTTACAGGCAATGTGTGAATGAATGAATAATATTGTTCTATAAACACTCCTACACAGAAAATAAGTTACATTTGACTAGATTGTACTCTTCAACTTTTTTTACTTTAATGTATAAATCATGTTGTAACATAAGAATGACCAGATTGTGTGAATTTCAAAGGGTAAAATCTGATAAAAGGATACTCCTCAATGTTTATGCTGGATCTGCAGTTTTTGACAATTTGTCTCTCATAAATGTTTCATATATCTTCGTGAGGTTAGTTGCCGTCGGTAATATAGCAGCATTTAGACCTATTCATGATGTGTTTAATATGTCAAGACTGGCTCTGAGAGTCTGGATCTTTGTAGTTTGAGTGGCATTAGCCGTCTCTTTAGAGTTGGGGAGTGTAGGCAGCCTCCAGTGTGAACTCCTAATGACTGAGAAAGGTTAAAGTTTAAGCAGATGGAGTCTCTCAACTCCGGCCAATTTTCCATTTCATTCAACTCATCAATTTGGTGTAATACAAACGCTCTTCACATGGTGCTGAACTTTAAGTAAAATGTAATATTTCAACATTTCTCAAATTCTGTTAATTGATGGAAAATGAAACTGTAATAGAAATACATTTCTGTCATATGTTTAAACATTTATTGATTAGTTATGGGTATTTTCATATATAAGCGTATGAGAAAGATTCTGTTTCATCTCTAATTCTGGATTCTGTGAAAAAGGAATAGATTACATTAACCATATTTTTATCCAGTTAAGCATGTTGTTGGACTAGTGAATATTTCCACTTAAATTCATAGGCAAACACATGTATAATTATGATTGATATATATTGTGAAGATTGAGTTTCTGAAATATCTTCTGTTAGCCCTTCTGAAATAATGAATTTTTATTATTGTTGTTATAAATTATGTACAGTAGAAAAATTGTCCTTAACAAACCTAGCAACTGAACAAGCACAAACGTTCCACACTGACAGTACCATTCTCTGCTGTCGGTGCTCTGTACTGGAGGTTGTTCTATTCACTGTAGTGTGTGTGTGTGTGTGCGTGCGTGTGCGTGCGTGTGTGTGCGTGTGTGTGCGTGTGTGTGCGTGTGTGTGCGTGTGTGTGCACGTGTGTGCACGTGTGTGTACGTGTGTGTGCGTGTGTGTGCGTGTGTGCGTGTGCAGTGTGAGGTTAAAGACTGAGGCAATGGGGATGTCAGATCAGAAACCAAATGCTAATGTAGTGCCTTAAGACAAGAGTTTGTTGTCTAAGTGAATATGCACTTGCTTTATCTGATCATTTTCTTGATGGATACAATAACAGGACACATTTATGCAATATGATCCATTTTTAATGCTGAAAAAGAGACAGAAGGCAGTATTAAGAAAAGGCCCTGAGCCACGCTGGAGTCTCTGGCCTCAGGCAAAGCAATCAGCAGCCAGGGGAAACCGCTTGTGTTTCTGATGTGCTCAGAGAACAGGTTTACAGCTTCATTTGCCTGGCAGACTCACATACATATTTAGTAGACTGTAAACATGAGGGGGGTTCCAGAATCAGTAAAGAGCTCAATATATCACAGAGTGTATAAGATAATCCAAGTACCATTACAATAGTTGCAAGCAAGGGAGAAGTAGATTAAAAGTACCTTATATTTATACAGCTTCATGAATCAGGTAGGTTTTAAGTAGGATTAATTTAAGGTGTGGGGCTTTCCGTAAACTGTATGCAACTGGGATTTTATTTCCTCTTATGGCTGATTCCAGATGACTTTTTTTTGCTAAAGAGAGAAAATGAATTCATTGGCTTTTGTGACTGGTTGGACTTTCTTGTAACTGCACTCACTCAAGTTCAGTGAGACATTTTATTATTAGTGCTTTACAGCGTGTTTCACGGTTGTTTTAGCGCTGTGAAGTCCCTTGTAAGAAATGAATTCATTATGTCAACTAAAACCTGTTTGTTTTTAAGATGAGTCAATAACATTTCTGAGATGTCTGGGCTTCGGTTTATTAAATCCTCCAAAACGAATCGTCTCGCACCTCTGAAGCGATGGAGATGTGTTTGTTATTAATTCATGGTGAGTAATTTCAGCATCTTGTCTGCTCCAGTCCTATGATGTCGTATCATTAATCAGGCGTGTTTTAGCTCAGCCTGTACTCGCGTCATCATGTAAATCATAAACGTGAGATTACATTTACATTTTTAACCCTGTGAAGCCTGAGCTCCGGCTTGTTTAAAGGAATAAGGTTGTAAATTTATACATTACACTTTTATGGTGCCCTTCGCTCGTCCTTGTTCATAATGTAAGCATTAAGAGGTATTACATTTTGTCGCTCTGCTATTTATTTGCTTGTTTAGGCTCATAAAGTAAGTGCGTATTTGTCTTTGTGAAGTGAATTGGATTTCAGTTGAGAGGGCAGGTTCCATTCAGTAACTGCGAGGGTTGTGGTAAATACTGTTAGCGACCCTTTCAGCGATCACCCAGCCAAAACACACACTCATATACACACACACACGCGCGCACACACACACACACGCTCACTCCTGCAGCTTAACGGAGTGTGTGCTCGGGGAGCCGGGCTGCTGCTGGGCTGGGACTCTGTCTTAATCTATCCATTCCCCTCTCCACTAACACGCACATTAAAGCAATATTGCCCTCCTGTCCCCAGCAGACCGTGGACACAATAACTGAGCTCACTACTAGGAAAACACTCCCAAACACTTCTGACACCTCTGGGCTCTCTCATTGCACCCAGGGTACACTGCTACATGGCCACAGGTCAGGGCAGAAGGAAAGTTTCTTTTTTTTTATTTTCCTTTTCCCACCTTTCATTTTATTTCTTTCTTTTCTTTTTTTTTTTTTTTTTTTTTTTTTTTAAATTCCTTTACCCCCCTTCATCCTAGAGACAAAATGAGGGCTTAACCTGTAATGTGCTATACAGGTCCCCTGGTGGCTGTTGAGCTTTTAGTAGTGGGAAATTAGAGAGCTGCTGGCCAGGCTTGGCCTGTCTGGACACAAGCGGAGACGAGCCTCTTTCTGTTTCACTGCACTGCAGAGACAGGCACAGCTAACCTCACCGAGAGACCACAATGTTTATGCCCCAATCTGAAAGAAAGGTGTGAAATTGAGTCTCATTACCATGTCACTTTTGGTGATGTCTTTGGTGAGCCTCGTCTTTACTTTAAGACAGCACCAATAACAGACACATATGTTCAGCCGCACAGATGGCTTCTTTCCTTAGTACAGTATTTCCAAACGAATGTGATGCTCTAGAGTAGCTTTAGGTCATTGTGGCTGTTATTGACAAAAGTGGTGTAAATCCATCCAGCATTGTGGAGTACTGGAACTATGTTTTCTGGATTGAATAAACACAATAAATCATTTTGGGATGAGCACGTGTGCTGTTTGTGATCCAGAATTATTACCCAAAATCAGTACCTGATCTCATTACTTTTCCACTGACTGAATGCGGTGGAAACCTTGAAGTCAGACCAAACCACTAGTGTAAATGTTGAATAAGCAGGTATCTCTAAACTTTTGGAAAAGTACAGCTTTTGGAAAGAGGTAGTAACCCCTTCTTTTAAAAAGCCCAGTCTAAATATTTGGTTAGGCTAATCGGTAACTTACTGTGTTAAATTCGGTTTTATTTTGTATTCATGCTGTGTATTTTGATAATTTTTGTTATATTTGTGTTCATTTATATTGTGTTTATGTTCTAGATAAAATACAGATCAGCAACTGGATGCATCCTACACATGCAAAATTGCTGGGAAACCTGGGAAAATATTTGTGTACCTGTGAAAACAATGTATTTATTGCTGTTAAAACAAAGCCTCTGACCCGCTTGCTGAGTCCTCCTTCGGACAGCGCTGATGGAGATATTTATTTCCCTTAAGCCGGTTATTTCTTCTGCTGCTCCTCTCTTGAAGAGCTGACACATGCTAATAGGTGTTTCCTCTTCTCAGTGATGTCGTCCTGGTGGGAGAGCTTCACCCTGGCCGGCTGAGCTGTCCGTCCTGGCCCTGAAATAAAGCAGGCTAATTTGTCCTCCCCCCTTGGCTCCCTGGCTGAAGCTCTGCCCAGAACGTGGGTGTGTGTCTGCACCTTTCCCATTAATTCTTCACCGGGGCTGTGATGGATAGTTTGTGTTTACTCTCTGCTGCAGCCCTGCGTATGGAATACGAGTCTTTTGAGCGTTACATATTCATACACATGGCTGAGCTGACCTAATGTGTCACGGTGGGCCACTACAAGTCTGTGCCATTGTTTTGAGAATGTGTTAGTCTGGCCAGTTTGTGCACTCTAGAGATAAGGATATCAGTGCAGTGAAAGGGGTTTACGGCAGTGTTCTGTCTACTAAAGGCACTTACACAGTTAAAGGGGCACTCTACCACTTTTCTGCTTCTCAGTCTGGGTCCATTTTCCACTTAAGTGACAGTGTATTTCAGGACCATTTTCCTTTGCCCTTCCAGAAGGCGTATTGACGTAGAATTCTGATGCACTTTCTGCAAAACAATGCACAATATGTTTCTGATAATGGAAAAGACTGTATTTTATTCCGACAGTGGGTTGGCAGGCTTAATAGGACAGCTGGTCTGGGTAGAAAACAATTTTAAGTCAACATAAGTTGTCTTTTGAGCAGCTCTATTTTCAGGGCCCTGCCCAGGTGCTATTTTAGGGCAGCTCGCTCTCCATACAAAACAGACACTATGGGCTGAGGAGGAGCTGTAAAGTGGATAGATTGCCCTCGCAGCCTCTGTCTCTCTTTATTGGCTGCGGTAATTGACATATCCTTGTCATTTATAATCATCTGTGCGTCGCTCGAAAGTTAATTGCTTCCCCCTCTGCATTTGCATGAGGCTCACCTCTGAAGGGCATAGCCGCCCATTAATATTGTGTCATGATGAATTATCACAAATAAAGCCCAACATATTGATTAATGACGGCTGCCGGCCGCTCCTGCTCTCTCTCTCTCTCTCCATCTGAGAAAACATTGGGCCAGGGAGAAAGAGAGAGAGAAGAAGGTATAGTGATGGTGGGGCTGGTTTGGTGGGATCAGGAGTTAAGGTCAGGGTCATTGAGGAGCTCCTGTAGGACAAAGGGGTCATAGAGGTCATGGACTATGACAGAGATCTATTTTAATACAGTTTACTATGTCTGTTACTTACCCATAATTGTAGCACAGTGTGTTCTGATGCATATAATTAGCACTGTTCAACTATAGGAGCCCTCTCCACATTGAAGACTACCCCCAACTGAGGGCATCTCACTGCTCATCCTCATTATAGAAATATTGTGAGCTGCCAGGTTGGTAGGCAATATATGGGTTGAATATTTGTAACTTTTTTTTGTTAATTTCAATAAACACATATGTCATTGAATATTATTCTAATGTCATAACAAGAAACATAATGATAACTGCATAAGTTAGAGGTATCACCAATCTAGTTCTAATGATTGGCATTGGGACAATATCATTCTTACATTGATATTGAAGGGAAAAATAATTAATTTGATCCCGTAATGGATGATATGAACCTGTTTGTCTGATTTAGTGTTTTATCTCTGTATTTTACAAGTGATTTAACAAACTAACACACTATTCCTTATATAACAAACTATTCCTTAAAAAATCTGCTTTAGGTTTAACATGAATATGTGTAATAGCAATGTTGTCCACAACGTATGTTATGTGAGATTATACTCTTTCTTATTTCTTTATGGCACATTGTACCTGCCTTTTTCACATAACCAATAAGCTTGATTAATAATTTCATCATACATGGACCAAGCTTGTATCAACCAAATTGTAACTTTGCGGGAGGAGGAAGGAGTTGTAAATGTAAAATAGATTGTAAATAGAATTCATTCATCATGAAATATCAAATTATTAGAAAAGAAAACGTTATTGTTTTGACAGCAACCAAGTTTTTGAAGAAATGCACCTTCCCGTGATCACATCTGTTTTTTAGTAGTAAATGAAATGATTCTTGGCTAGTATAGAACAGCTTGGATATGGACGGACTGAGGAGGACCTCACCTATAGTGACGCGTAGCCGCTGTCTTCAACCTCCAGCCAGCGTGATTCTGTAACTAAGAGCAGTTAAGCAGCACCCAGCCACACACTGCCTCAACAGCACTTCATTAAATCCCAGCTGAGCGCTGGGGCCCTGTGAGAGGAGCTTGCTGCAGACTCAAATAATCATAAATCTGCTGATGACTGAGGCCAGTGGCAGCCATAAAGACTGCCCCTCAGTGGGTGTAGGGCAACACCATCACCACTGCAACAATGTTTTGGCTCTAGGTTAATGTTAATAACGCCTACCAGTGAAAAGTCATGCATGAGCTTAATGAAATGTCATTTAGAGTTGATAAGATATTCTTTAAAGTCTGTAGGGATAGAACTGTCAAAAATTAGCCATTTTCTAAAAGTGAATGTGGTCGTTGGATCAGAACTTTTACACTATTAACACACTGTGATAAGTTCTGCTTTTCATGACGGATCCTTTTTACTCTGGTCAAACAAACTAAATCCCTCCAGAGTAGCCACCTATTCCATCTATAGATTTTAAACCTGATGATTGTGTGCATGTGTCTTAATGCACTTCCTTGTGTATTTTGTGTGGGAAAATCTGTGTGTGTGTAAATGTCGTTTCTATGATGAATACAGCTCATTATTCAGTGCTGGCTTGCTGGACATAAGCAGAAGCAAGGAAATGCAGAGCTGTCCACCCAGGAAGTTGAGAGACATGGAGTTCCTCTCATTAATGGTGTCCCACCAGGGTCATAACGCATGGCCCAAAATGCACAATGAGTCTACAGAGGAGGGGTGTATTCTAATGAAGCAAACATCCCCAAAGTCATTTCAGATATTGGTATGGGCCAGAGAGAGGGGAAGGGCCAGGGGAATAGCTAACAGGAGCTCATTTCCTCTACTGAAATATTCCAGGTTCTGCGTTAAGGAGCCTCCACTTCGTTAAGAGCTTAAAGGGGCGCTAATTTTGCAGGACATGGAAAAACAGCAGGTTTTGACAGGAATTCCTAAGCGAAGACTGATCCGTAGCCGTGTGACTGCAGTAAAGTTTGCTATGGGTGCTCATCAGTCACAAGGTCTCGTATTAAAACAACAGAGGAGGCTGCGGGGGGGGGGTCTGCCCTGCCTAGTGATATTAAAACAGGGAACACTACAGAAAGCTTAAAAGTGCTTTGGTACATTGGCGATAATGCCTTGAATAAGCAGTTTTTAACGT
This sequence comes from Hoplias malabaricus, assembly GCF_029633855.1. Classification (NCBI taxonomy): domain Eukaryota; kingdom Metazoa; phylum Chordata; class Actinopteri; order Characiformes; family Erythrinidae; genus Hoplias; species Hoplias malabaricus. The sequence continues at coordinate 33,266,917 of NC_089803.1, forward strand.
GTTTTGAGTTTGATGCAGGTTACAGAACAGAAGGGTTGCTGTAGGTTGTGAAAATTAGTGAAAGACTGACCAAGATGATCGCACTTTGTGTTTACTATCCCTGGTCTCCCTGAGGACTCTGTCCCTCCAGAAATATTGCTTTGCTGTGATCACTGTTTTTTTTTGATCACATTTTTCCCTCCACCAGAAGCAGTTTGTTCTTGATCATGCATCAATTCTGTATCTATTAGACATGATTTGAAGTGGAGTGTCATGTCCAGTGTCATGTTTCCTTCAGCCTCTAGAGATGTTCCCTATCCTGCTTAATCCATCCAGAAACCGTACTTTCCCCTCTGCTCTTCCCCTCCGCCTCTGATCCCTCCATCCTCTCGCAGTCACTTTCTCAAGAGTCGGTGAGCGAGGGCCTGGGCCTCGCCCTCATTCATCACTCTGTGTTTGATCCCTTCATTTTTGGGCAGGAAAGAGAGGAGCAGCACTTTTTGCAGCCCTCTCTCCCTGGGCTCTTAACCGTTAGGCCTGTGCTGGATGCAGCCAGCGGAATTAATTGCACCCTGTTACTGGCGATCAGCAAGTTTGCGCGATGCACATGCTGTTCCGCCATATGGCTGCCCACTAGGTGAAGAGTTTGATTAATGTTTCAGAGGCCCCAATTTTTCTCTCTTTCGGCTAATAGCTGATCCCCAGCCATCGGAAAGCCCTGCTCCTCTCCTCTCCTCTTCTTTTGTTCATCTCTTTTCAGCTCACTTCTGCCTTTCAACATTCCATATGCCAAGCAGTGTAATAAATTGCATGACTTTTCTTTTTGTATCGCTGTACTTTGTTCACAAATTTAAACTTGTCACATCCAAGTCTGTGAATTATTTTATTATTTCAGAAAAAATACATTTTATAAATTGTAGACAATAACAGACTATATACTTATCTTAAACTGTTTTTAATTTTAATTAATTTAATTAAAAAATGAATTATTTCCCGCGTATTATACATTGATGTTGCTTTATATATATTTTAGTAGAATCCCACAAATTTTATTATTATTTTTTTTTAATTTGATACTTAAAGATTTTGAATTTAAATGTAGGATCTTGTCTAGTTGTTCTTTGATGTAAAAAATCTATTATAAATGTTTTGTTTAATCAAATTGACTGTAAATGTCATAATTCATTTAAACAAACAAACAAAAAATCTAATCTAACCAGATATTTAAGGAGTGTTAGCCATTATGGAGAAAAGACAAATAAATGGTCAGGACCACCACAGAGCAGGTGTTGTAGGGTGGTGGATTATTCTCTTCACTGCAGTGACACTGACGTAGTGCGAGCGTGATAGTGTGTGTTGTGCTGGTATGAGTGGATCAGACAAACCGTCCTTGTTGGTGCAGCTTGTAGAGGATAAGTCAGAGACAGTAGTTCATCTGTTGCTGCAGGATGCTGTTGGCTGGATATATTTGATTGGTGGACTGAGAGGTGGCAAACAATATATGCTGAGCAACAGATGGGCTACAGTATTTAATTGAAGAACTCCAAAGTGAACCTATAGGCCAAGAGGAGCTGATCAAATAGACTATATGAAGAACCAAGGAGGTCATGTTAATTTCATGGCTGACGTGTGTGTGTGTGTGTGTGTGTGTGTTGGGGTGGAGGGGGGTTAACAGTTTCAAGTGCTGTGGTCAGTGATATATTTCAGTTTCTCTTCAGTATGATATGAATTGATCAGCAGAGAGTAGGATGTGAAAATGATCCTAAACAATTAGAGGTACTTGTACCAGACAGATGCTTTTATGTTTTTCCAGTGCTATTTATTTTGTGTTTTTCTCTAGTGGAATGTAGATGGTGAAATTTTGTATGATGAATAATTTAGGAACAAACCACTCTTGTTATTTTGGCTCAGTAAAAGTTGTGCATGCATAAACCCAGTGTCTTCCCCAATCTGTGAACTTTCAGTTGTGGGGCCTGCCTTTTCTTTCTTTCTCTCCCTCTCTCAGCCTCCCTCCCTATCTCTCTCCCTCTCTCTCTGTAGAATTCTGACTCCTTGTCTCTCTCATTAAGTGTGGCAGCTCGTCTCTGCTAGAATGTGGCCCAGTAGGGCTTTTTTTGAGAGTGCAAGTGTGTGAATGGCTTCTCCTCCAGCGGCCCTCTCTCTCCGGAAGCTTCCGCTCGGCTCGGTAAATCTCCCTGATTGCGCTGTGTACCCCTACACTGATGGGGGTGTTACCAAGGTGGTCAACTCTCCAAAGAGCCACTCTGAATTGCAAATGGTGGCCATAACTCAAATGTAATGCAGAGCTTAGCATGGATGGCCAGTCATTCCTCTCCATTTGGACCATATGGAACAGTCACCCAAGATGCAGGCTAGCGGGGGGTTCTGGAGCAAGAAGGTTGTTATTGTGTCTGCACAAAGTTAGCTATTTATTTTTATTTTGGAAAAGCATGAAGGATTGTAAAGCTAAAAGGAAGGAGAAAGAGAGAGATGAGGCCTTTCTGGAATAAGTGAAGAAACAGAGTAGGAAAATGTATTTTAATGCCGGTCCTGCACAGGCGGTCTACCTTGTTCTGATGGAATTGAAGGCCACTAGAGTTTTGTTGTTCTCAGAACATACTTAGAGCTCTCCTTTGGTGTGAGGAAATATGTTTGACTTTTTTTTTCCTGGTGTTTCTGAAAGTTTGAATAGTTTAGTTACGAGCAATGTGCTGTTCTTGCCACTCACTGGAACCGGACGAAGGAAAGGAGGAGTGCAGGAGGGGTGGATGAGTGCCGTAATTGCACTGTGTATGCTGAATAGTTTTGTAGATGCAAATTTCAATCCCTCCTATTATTTTAATAATCTGCATTTTACTGCTTTTGCATGGATCATTTGTTTGCAAACCAGGTTATTTCGAGAGGGAGGCTCAAGGGTAATTTCATGCTTTAAAGCATTTATACCTATAACTTAATGAGGAAAATGTGTGTTGTTTCCTGTAATATGCAGTGAGAAATTGGACTTTCTGTTCCTAAAGTAAAGGTGTTTATTTTCTTAAATGCTACTGTCTCGCTGTCTTGAGCAAAATCGGTCCAGTGTCTCTATGCGCTTCAAGAAGGATTTGAAAATGGGTTTAGTGTGATCTCTGTTTTAAACTAAGACTGAGATTCTCTTCTCTTCTCCCAGTCAGGAGTGGGGTTGGGGGGAGTCTGTGTGTTCTCAAAAATGAGTAGAAGGACTCATGTAATGTTTTACTGCGTAATATTAACTGATCCTCTCCTCCTTTCTCTTCTCCTCTGTTTTCACTCCAAGTACAGTGTGGTCAGACTCGGACCTGTCTCCAGTTAAACTGGATTTGCAGCCGAGCTGATTGAATTAGTGTGAGGGTAGAAGGGAGTGTTGATGATTTTGTGGGCGTGAGTGTGATTAGGCACTGAGCCTCTGCAGACTGATCTTAATGCACTTAGAGCTGCGCTAGAGATGAACGAGACGAGATGTCCGTGTCGCCGTGCCCATCCATGTCCCCATGCCTCTCTCACCACCAGAGCCTGCTCTGCCAAATCATATTAGTCTGCATGAATTAAAGCAATAACACAATTTGTTTACAACGCATCATTTATTTCCTGTCAAGCAGCGTTCCACCAGTAGGCTACGGTTGCCTGACCTCTGACCTTGTCACGGTTCGCACGCTAAATTTATTACATTCTTCCATGAACCCGGTGATTATGTGTGGAGTGATGGTATTAAACATGCATGATAAGAGCGCGGTGCACTCACACATGCTTTGGCTTTGCTTTGCAAACGGCTTGGGTTTTCACCCTCAGGCCCCATTTTTCTTAATAGCTTTTTATTTTTGTTTGATTGCATTTTAATTCTGTTCACTCGTCTTGATGATGTGGTCCACATCTCAAATAGGGAAATGCCAGTGTAATTAAGAGTCAACCTGTGTCTTTACTCTCCACACACTATAACCCTCTCTATTAATGCACAATTTACTACACATTGATTTTTATTCCTTTGTTAGATTACGCCTCAATCGCTGCTGGTTTAGAAAAAAGTACAAAACTTTTGTGAGAGAAGAATAGTGATCACCTTCTTATATGACACTTTCCTCGCTAAACGGAATTAGCTCAGTGTCATTGTTTGCTTTGTACTTATTACGTGTATTTTATTACAAATAAAAAACAGGGATATTCATGTGAGTACATTGTTTCAAGAAAGTCTTGAAATATGGAGGGAATGTTAGTTATTTTTAATATCCATAAGCTCAAGGGCCACTAGCTCTTCTCCAAATTCAATTAGAGTATCTTCCATTTTCCAGCAATATTTCATATGTTTTAATTCTTGCGCTGAGTGAAATTAAAGCTTAATTGAAATAGGAGAAGAGAGGGGAAAGAGTGCTGCTTTTTTCATGTCTTTCAGCCCTGTGGATACTGAGATGCACAGAATTCTTTTCAAAGAAGTTTGAATTGTTGAAAAACAGAGTGAAATGATATAAAAGTTGATTTGGAACAATGCAGTCATAAAGAGAGAAGCATGTAAAAAAGGAAACTCATTATTTTGTGTCTCTAGGAGCAGTCATTTTGCTGACATTAACAGTATGAAGTTTTGCTCAAGCACAATGCGATTTACCTTGTACAGACTTCATTTAGATCTAACATAGGCAATGGAAATGTCCTTAAATCTTCTTCCTCTGTCCACTAAATTACATACTGAGAGACAGTGAGAAAAAACTTGCAGAATCGCAAAATACAGCCAGTGTAAATATGTAATTGGTAGAGCTTATTTCTGCTTGTGAAATATTGGGGAGCAATAGGTATTGCATTAATGTGTGGTTGTTAGGATATGGGGAAACATGGCAGATGTGTTGGTAAATTTCTGCACAGTGAGCAGATCTGTGCGAGGGCTGTGCAAAATTGGGAGTAAATCTCTCAATATCTCCAGCGATAAAGATGCATTATTTCAATCTACATCACTTTCTGATGCAAATCTAATTTCCCCCTGTAGTGCTAGAGAGAGAGAGAGTGAGAGAGAGAGAAGGATGGACAGAGGGAAGATGAGGCAAGTGGAGAGGAAAAGGACCCCGTGGGTGGTCTTGGAGAGTGTGTGTGTGAGAGAGCAGCCTTTTCCACTTCAGTTGTTCAGAATTAAAAGATGAGGTGTGTTTGTCTCATTTCACCCTTTTCCTTTTAACCTTTATGTGGATGGATGTTTTGGTGTAAGATCATTTTTGATATCTCTGTAAGGGGTGTCATATTTGTGTTTGTGTGTATTGTTTTCCCTTTTTTTCCTTCCCCTCAGTGAAGCCCCTCGGCCCCTGCTCTGACCTCTGTGTGCTGTACTAAAAGCAGAGGTGACGGCCTTGTCCACTTTGTAACTCCTGTAGAATTAGAGACTGAGCCTGAAGACACACACAAACTCTCTCACGCACACCTCACATGTCACATGAGCTGAAGTTAAAGGAAGTTATTTACACACTAAAAACAAAGAGCAAAATGCTGCAGATGAGTGTGCACTCTATTTATGGTAAAGGTGCTCTATAGAATGGGCCCCAAAATTATGCACAAAATTGAGTACCCATGACAGTCGTCTTGGCATTAAAATTCCATAGAATCCAGCTTTTCTAAGGATAAACGAAAAAGGTTCACCAGTGCTTTTCAAAACTCTACAAACAACTGATCACTCACATGAACCACGAATAGGCAGCCCACAGTCCGAGTCCCAGACGCTGTCATATACGGACCTGGACCTGTAACTGATAAACTATTAAGAGCTGTTTAATTTTTAACATAGTGTTAGTTTTAAATACTGTGACTCTTCTAGTCATTATGGTTCAGGTTTAGCGCTCCAGGGAACTCAGACTAATGGCATGTGTTTCAGCATATCACATGTGAGGATACTTAACAAATCAGATCTGTACGTTATGATGAGCACTGTGACTCCAATGAGTGACACACACAGGGCAGGGCTCCAGACATCGATATCCTGGGGCTAGTAAAAATAGCCCAAGGGACGTGATAAAGATCTTTTGGGACACTTTCAAAATGACAGTGTTGTGTGAGTTGAAACCAGAAATCTTAAAAATAAGGGAACAATTACGGGTTAAAATTCTCATAACGCTGAACATGGATTCTGTTTAAAGTTCGTATAAAGTCAAGTCCTTCACCCTAAAGATCCAGTCAGCTTGCTGTTAACAGATAAAGTCCCGCCCTCAAGCAATAAGAACCAGCCAGACTGCTGGTGATGTAAAGAAGCAAGTCCACTGCAACTACAAGTAATTAGGGACTTTATTTACATATGCATTGTTTTTTTTTTTTTTTTAATCATTGTTTTATTTGTAAATTTCACTTGAAATGAGGAAAGGACATTTTATTAGAGTATTTGTTATTTAGAATGTTTTTAAGTCTTGTTGTTTATTTAAATGTAATTGAAAGGGTAATTTGATTTGAAATTCCGTTGTTATCTACATAAAATATTTCTATAATTATAAGGCTACTTAAATATTCAGTATATGGCACTGATCATAATGTAAGTTATATATTATGACCTTGGCTTGAGAAAACTTTCTCTAACTGGACCTTAATGAATTTAATTAATTACCCCTGCTGTATATCACAGCCACATCGAAAGATTTCAGAGGTATTTCTATAAAGAAATCAAAACATACAAAAAAAAAACAAAAAAACATATAGGAAGTAACCAATATTAATGCTATAACGAACGATGGTGTTAAAAGAGGATTCACCAAAATTTCGGGACACTTCCTGAGTCAGTACTTTTTGCAGTGGTAGTAAATCACCAGACATTCAAATAATTGAATACCACCACCTCACCTATCAGTAGTTTTGTGATCAGCTTTTTTTCTCAATTTTATTCCAATCCCTACATTTTTAATGAATGGGGTTCTAAGGTAAAATAGCTAAGGTAAAATTGTCCACATGGCATAAAACTTGTGTAGTTTTAGTTCAGGTTCTGGGTAGTAAAAAAGGGTTATATTTGCAATGTACTAAAACAATGGTTCCTATCAACATCATTGTAAAGAAAATTTGAGTTAGTACGTTTATCTGTAATTCACTTTATATCTCAACAATTCTGTAATGCAGGGGAAAAAACCCAGACTGGAACAACATTTTAAGTTTTTCAGTCCTTTTCTATTGTTTGTCAACAAACCCAACTGTGTTTGCTCTTATTTACACACGCAGTAAAGATTTATTATTAATTATTCTCACTGTTAATATGAGTGAAGATGAGCAATCTTTAAAGCAACCCCCTCCCAAACACACTCTCGCTGCTTGATACGTGCTTCACACCCATTAGTCTGTAGCCTCCTCCTGTGGATGTCAGCTTTGAGAGGCTTGGTAATTAACACATTTTAATCACTCTTAATGATGAATGCATTTCACCTACAGTCTTAGAAAAATAAAGGTGCTAAAAAATGGTTGTAGGTAGTGAGGTAGAGAAGACCCAAACCCCAAAAATGTTCCTAAATAAACCTAAAGAAGAGCGATTTTTAAAGGGTGTTATAGTGTGCACGTGTGAAGTTTGACAAACCTCCAGATAATATAAATGCTATGTACCTTTTCCTTCGAGTTCTTCGGAAACTGTTTAATACAAAAACTTTCATTTTTTTCGGAGCATTGAATCTGTCCCACGGTTTTCTCTGTGGTGTGTTTGTTTCTGTTTCTGTTTGAGTGTGTGTGTGTGTGTGTGTGTGTGTGTGTGTGTTTGCGTCTGGGTGTGTGTTTCTCCCTTTTCTCAGCTGGAAAATCATTGTGTGTCCTTGTAGCTCCTTCTCCATATCTCCCAGTGCTTGATTTGTAACTTGATTTCAGCCGAGGGAAAACCTGTAGATTATCTGCCTTTCATTAGGAGGAGAGAGGGAGAGAGAGAGGCGCGCCCGTCTCACAGAAAGAAGAAATCAATTTAATATAGACTTAACTTGGGGAAATTGCATATTCTCCTTCTATGTGCTGAACAGGCACTTTTCTTCCAGTGCTCAGGAGGGACCAGCCTCTTTATTAATTGTGCTGTGCGTGTGTGTGTGTGTGTGTGTGTATGTGTGCGCGTGCGTGTGCGCGTGTGCATGAGCTCATGTGCGTTTGTGTATCCCATCGTGTGTATGTGTGTGTGTATGTTTCAAAGTTTAAACCTCTCCTCATGCTTCTGCATTCCCGTGCCTCACCTCTGTTTTAGACTGAGAGATAAGATGAGGAGGAGACTGAGAAGAGGAAAGAGCTTGAATAGGAAAAGAAAAGGAAAAAGAGCAAGAAAGTGTGTGTGAGAGAGAGAGAGAGAGAAAGAGAGAGAGAGAGAGAGAGAGAGACAGAGAGAGAGAGAAGGTGCAGTAATTAGCTGTTTCCACAGGGCTTGAATAGCGGGGGCAGCCAGGTGGAGAGGAGATTGGTGGGTATTTATGAAGGAATGTCATGATTGTGACAGGATGATATATGGAGCACCAGTGCTGCCCATTTTTCTCTCCTTTTTCCCTGCTTTAAAAAAAAACATGATAAAATACAGTCTTAAAAGTTGATGACCAATTTTGTGTGGTCAGGTCATCACAAGGTCACTGAAATTTTCCTACCGTTTCTTTTTCTTTTAAAAAAGCGAGAGCAACAAGGAGGAACCAATCTACAAGAGAGGATGAGGCAATCAGGGTAATTTCATTAATTGCTTGTGAAAGATGTCCTGTTCTGACTGGGACTTCTCTTTGTGCCTGTCCTCTCACTCTTCCTCGTATGATGTTTCCTTTAATATTTAGTAAAAGGAAGCTGTGAGCATAGTCTAAATGCTTCCATTTCGCATTCTTTACTCATTTAAAGCAAACATTTACCTGGCAAATTATTTATATGTTGTATGTCGTACACTAGAAGACTTTGAAAAGACTAAAGTGTTTCATTTTAGTCACAGACTGATACAACTCAGGGTTTTGAACAGTCACTAAAACCAATTAAAAACCAACTATAATACTATATACTTGATTGGTTTTATCAGAAAGTTAAGATCAAAAGTTAAGACCAAACAATTAAGTTGAGAGGAGGGCACTACAACTCTGGTAAAACTCTCTAAACTGAATCAGTGAAATTGCTGGAAAAGTTTGTTTGGTTGTTTCATGGCTAGCATTAGTAAGCCATTTTGTCATTTGTCTTGTTTTTATGTTAATGACAGGGTTCATTTGAGCTGTCACAGACTCTGATCGACCAGTGACAGAAGCCTCTGAAGAGCTGATCAAATCTATCTTAAAGTTGTTTCAATATAGTCACTGTCCAGTGAAAAAGATGAATCTCCCAAAATAGTGACTTTACAGGAGACGGAAGAAAGCTTCTTACCTTTCAATAGAAGTCAATGTAAAAACAAAAATGTCTAATGTAACATAATGGTCCATTCATCATGAATGTTTCAAAAGATTTGAAAAACAACTGCTGTGTTTAAAACTAAAAATCCACAAAATTAAAATGGAGATACATGTATTTAATTGGACAGTGAAAAAAGTGTGATTTCTGTTAAATATAATGGATTAAAATCTAACACGTTTGCTGTTATAGGTTTGCATCCAGACTGTTTTAAGGTTTTATCCTTTATTGTGTTTACTGCAAATGTAGTGTTTATTGAAGCGGACAGAGCAGAACACACAGTTTGATGAGTAGCGCTTACAGGATCAGACTCGTATCGTTTTCAGAGCTGGAGAATCAGGAAGGAAAAAGGTGTATTTCTTTTCTTTTATGACCGGTCCATCAGCCATTCACACGGCTGGACACAGCTGGCCTCTCACTCTGGATCTCTGCTGTTGGGGTCTTCTCTGTGTTGTTAAGCAGTGCTTTTAGCAGATGTGCCCTTGGGAGCACTGATGGACAAATTTCTAATTATATTACACCCCCCACCTCTTTTCACAGAGGGTAAAGGAACAGCATGTGGGAAAATAACACACACTCTCACACTCTTCTGTGTACATTTCTAACTGTCTTTCTGTTCCTGCACTTTTCCATTTTCATTCATCGCTTAATTCTGAGGTCATTTCCATGCAGTGGCCTGTTATAACTTCTGTTACAGGGCAAGCAAAAAGGACAACAACCTTTCCATACAGCTGGACATGGAACCTCCTCTCTCTCTCTCTCTCTCACATACACACACACACACACACACACACACACACACACACTACACCAAACAAAGGTTTAATCTATGTTTAAATGTTGGAGTGAGAATATTGTAATTAATGTAGTTAATATAAGAAATAAAATTGTGTTACAACCATGTATAAAATGGTTATAAATCACCCTTTGCTTAACAGGTTTCAAATCATTACTAAGACACTAGAAAACTGTAAATAAAAAAGAAGAATCAACAGAACTATGTATGATTTATAATTATTAAGAAAGCTTTAAAATGTTTAGAATGAGTTCATAATGAAAAAAAAAATCCAGATTCATTAGATTTGGAGACCAAATATCAAACATCCCGGCTGAGACCTTGATAAAACTTAAAATATTAAAATATTAAATTAATATTAATGAACCTTGCAGTGTTTTAGTGCTTTACATTAAATGTGGTGAAAAATTGTGAATTATATGTTATTGCCATGTATGAAATGTGAAAGAATATTACAAGGTTTTATGTATACTTGTGGATACTTTTACTAGTTGACTACTGTTTTAGTAGTTCTACTCTTTTACAGGTTTTATTTTTTGTTGTTTTTCTTTTTATTAACTGTTGAATACACTGCTGTCATATTGTGTAGCAAATTACTGCTCTTCATATTTGATGCTGGCCTGAATAACATTAGATAACATTTTATTGATCCCGAAGGAACTTGTAGGATGTGACTAAAAATCTGTGTGCCAATCTTTTTGAGCCCTGTAAGGACTGGCGCCCCCTCTAGGTTGTGTTCCTGCCTTGCGCCCAGTGATTCCGGGTAGGCTCCGGATCCACCATGATGTGAGATACATTTCACTTTGTTAAGAGGTCAGGAGTGTGACCGTGAGTGGAGCTGAACTCAGGATGAACCGTAATGCTAGAAGCCTTTGGCCCTGTCACCACCTCTGCTCTGCTCTGTTCTCTTCTGTTCTGTGTGTGTGTGTGTGTGTGTGTGTGTGTGTGTGTGTGTCCGTCCTCCGCTGGCTGCATACTCAGCACTTAGCACAAAGTTAGCCACACTCACTGCTCACCTCTTTCTGTGTGCCCTTGAAGAGATGTGGGCTTGTCAGACTCCTCATAAAATTCCTGAACGATTCCGTTCATGTATTTCTCTCTCTCTCTCTCTCTCTCTCTCTCTCTCTCTCTCTCTCTCTTTCTCTCTCTCTCTCTCTCTCTCTCTTCTTCCCTCTTTCTTCTGATACCTGGCCATCTGTCTAATTGTTCACCTCTGTCGCTTTAATGCTTCTACATGCCTTTTTCCCTCTTCTTTCCAGACAATAAACTTTATTTTCTTCGCAAGACTTCAATCTGCAGAGAAAAGCAGGTGTCCCTGCTGCTCAGTCGTTCTTTTTGGGGGCTCTCCAATATTCTTTTTTTCCCCCCTCTTGTTCCTTTGTTCCATCTTCTTTGTCTGAGTCCTGGATCAGTTTCTCCAGGATTGATTGTTGATCTGTGATACTGTGATGGATGATATTTAAATGTTCCACTGACAGCTGATAGAATAAAATACTCTGCTGTGGTGTTTGTAGGAAATTGCTGTTCTTCATGTTGCACTATTTCTTTTATTTTTTATTTTTTTGATTCATGGTGTGGTGGTGGTTGTTGTTGATGATGATTTATTTTGGTTTATTTTGTAGTATGAAATCGATCCATGTGCTAAGATTGACACAAGCAGGGTTTTTTCAGTTTCTTTATTTTTGCAGTTTAATAACTAAGAAAATACTGACAAACAAATCAGATACTGGCATACAGGCATTTACCAGGATTCCTTCTGTAGAAAAAAAATATATATATTAGGTTATCTGTCCATCCATTTCTTTCAGATTATTTATGTGGGCACACAAAACCACAACACACACTTGCACAGATATTAGACCACCCCTAACAAAAGTTAGACCACTCCTTGTCTGATTTTGTGAAAATAAATAAGTACATTTCCTGTGAGATAATACACTTCTGCACATTTTAAGGTACAGTTATTGTTTATAAGTCGAAATTAACATAACCCCCCTAAATATTGCAGGGGCAACCAATGCATATTTATTTCCCCCAGTATGTTAAACTTATATTAAATAAATACACTCACATAAATGTAATGGTGCTGTAAAATTTACAGAATAAAAGCCATATTTAACTTGATTGTTTTGTAACTTATTTTCACCAGTAAAATATTTAATTTGACAAGAAGTGACCAGATTTTACACACATTTTTTGAGGGCATTATCCCTAGTTCTAACTATAGGAACATATATCTGTGTGTAGTATTTCCATGCGTACTGTCCATTTGTTTTTATTTGCCGTGAATGCACAGACTACTTTTTGAATGAAAAAAGTGACCGTAGAGACACTGTGGCTTCAGAGATATTTTGAGTTTAGAGACGTTGGTGCTGCATCAAATTGGGTCCCTCACTGTTTCCTGTTCTAGTCCCATCCCATCTCCCTCTCTTCCTCTTCATCATGTGATAAATGGTGCTGGAGGCTGGGGGGATGGAGCAGACAGGGGAAGAGGCCCGAGGCCACGCGTGCCATCAGTGTAAAAATAAACCTGTTTGTCACCTCTCCATCTCACATTTATCAAATCATTTGCGAGCGCTATTTCAGCCTGCTGCTAACTCCCACCAAACCAATTCATCTCCCTGTAAGTTGTGGCTGGAGGTGGATCCTTCGTATCCTGAACCCTGCTGCCGCCATGTACTCTAACATGGCTTTATGATGATGGGATTAATGTATGTGAGTGTGTAGACCTTTGTTTTGGGTTGTACTTCAGTACATACTCCCATGTTCCAAACGTCCAGACCGTTCAAATGTTTGGGATACGAACCTCAGGTACAATTAAATAAAAAGACGTGAGATGGGTAAAAAAAAAAAAAAAGAAAAAAAAAAAAAAAAAAAAATATATATATATATATATATATATATATTTTTTTTTTTTTGTAATGTACATTCATAGTATTTGAGGAAGACAAGTGTAATGGAATTTTTATTTTTATTGATTACTTTATTTGGCATTTGCAAAACTAATCTAATTGTTTATAAACATAAAAAATAATTATAATAAGGGCTCAATCAGTTGATGAAGAGCACAATGAAATAAAGGTTTAAAATAGGTTTGTATTATTTGTTCAATATGTATAGAATTATTTTAAAATACTATTTGGTGTGTGGTTAATATAATTATGTATATTCTTTAGTAGTAATAATCACTTTTGGCTACATTATATAAAATATTGTTGAAAAATATTAGTAAATATTAATGTGACAGTGATTCTGGGCTGCTTAGGAATAGTGTGTGTGTGTGTGTGTGTGTGTGTGTGTGTGTGTGTGTGTGTGTGTATATTAATGTATTATTTTATTGTTACCTCTGAGAGGCCTGAAGGAACTGCAGCTCTTATACGTGCAGCTATAAGAAAAATGCTAACAAAATGACCCTCAGTGTGGTGCCTGCAGTTGTTCAGATTCTCTTGGTCAGAGTTGTGTTGTGGTAGCAGTGTCAAGTGAACACGAGATGGTTGTTGCTGTTAACTAGTTTTTGGGCTGCACATGTTCAGTCATCTGCTTTATTTCAAGGTGTCATGTACCATTATTCTCCCAGACCACAGACATGAGAGGGTGATGCTGTGGAATAGATAGCAGTCAAGCAATGAACGGCAGAAGGACGCAGGAGGTTTGCGTTGTTATGTGAGCTGACAGAGCTCCTGAGGGACAGAGCGGGACAGCCCAGCTGGAAGAACTTCATATCCCCAATCCCACAGAGAGACAGAGAATCCACTGTACTTCCATTATTACACACCTTCTCTTTTCTGTGTTTCTTCTTTATTTCTATGCTCTCTCTCTCACTTTCTCTCTCTCTACCGCTCTCGCTTATCTCTTACATTTTCTTTTCCTTGTTCACTCTATTTTACCTTAAACTCTCACTTGCTGTTTCTCTTTCTTTTACTCTATTTTGTTCCTCCTCTTTCTTTCTGTCTTTTACTTGCTTTTTTCTTTTTCCTCTCTCTCTCTCTCTCTCTCTCTCTCTCACACACACACAGGTTTGCTGCCCCTATGTCTCTCTTTTTAACTCCTGCTGCTCTTTCTTTTCTTTCTCTTTTCACACTCTCACTGTTTTTCTCCTTTATTTCTTTCACATTTTCTAGTTCTTAATCTTGTCTTTCCACCCCCCCCCCCTCTCTCTCTCTCTCTCTCTGAAGCATGGTCTTTTCTCCTGGCCATTTGTCTGCTGCATGTGAGCATGGCCCCTGCTCGCTTCACGCTCGCTCACACACAGGAGAGTAGCCTGCCAGCTCTGTCTGTGCATATGTGTCATATGGAAATGTTCTATTGCCTTTTTCATATGATTTAGCCTTTGAATGGAGAAGGTGGGGGCAAGCTAGCAGAGTGCAGAGCCTGACAAGGTCCCTATCACACACAACCCCAAATAGATAAATGGTTTTTGGAGGGGCTGGGTAATTTATCTATGACAGTGTGTGCTCCTGTGCTGTGCTCCTGTTGATTGCTTGTGCTCTATAAAGAGAGGAAACTATGGATTGTGTGTATTCTTAATAGTCTCAGCTAACAGAGGGCAGTGGAGAGTGAAAGAGACAAAGACGAGGAGTACCAGAGTGAGAGTAAATGTAAACACCCTAATTTTTCATGTATGATTTCAAAGGACCATCTTTAATGTTGTATAAGAGAAACAAAATGTGAAAGGGTTACCCTTGAACCAACAACTTAGCCACAAATCTGCGGCCTCTCTGGTGAATAAGTGTACAACAAGTAATTCCAGCTTGAGCATAGAACCGTCCCATCAGTCACCCTTCCATCAGTCGGTGGCCAAGAATCTGACACACTTTGGGACTTGGTGGAGGAAAGTACAATGTAGGCAATCTCAAATAATCAACTGTGCTAGTGTAGCAAGCATTAACTTTCCAAATGAATTTTCATTTTCATTTGTTAGATGTTCTCTGTGTATTGGTTGTGTGGAGATGCCCATTGATACCCATCCTTTGGAAATGGATTTGATTCTAAATTTCTGAAGTTTAACAGCCCTAGTTTTACTCAAAAGTCTTTATGTAATTTGTGTACATTTTAATAATGCTCAGTCAAATAGAACTGCATCTGGTGTATTTTTATAAGTATACAATTCAATATGTGAAACAAAAACTAATAGATACACAAAACAGCAGACACATTGGTTATGATCGCAGAAGTTGCATTGAACTGAAATGGAGGGAAGGAGATTAGTTGACTCAATTCCCAGTGTTTGTAGGCCATGTAGTTCAGTTAGATTTTTTACTTTGCTGTTCAGCTCCTCAATACTGCATTCATAACCACATGGGGAAAAAATCTGAAATTTGAATGTCCAAAATAAGTGAGACACTGCCAAAAAGTCCATTAAATCATAATTTATATCTTTATATTAAGACAAGTACTTAACAAATTTTATTTCATCCATGAAGTGCAAAAAAAACCCCATTAAAATATAATAAGGTGTGTTGCTTGTTGCTTGTCCTCTTTGTATGACTGACTTGGGTAGATCTTTGAGCTTTATCTACACAGGTGCACATGTCCAGTCATCAGTTTTTTTTTACGTTTCTTTAAAACTCTTTACAACTTTTTAAAAACCTTTTATTTTTGCTGAATCAGATTTAACCATTTGATTTTTTTTTTAGATCTGTATACTAATTACATGCTAAAACAAGCAGCTTTAAATTAATGTTTTACAGTTTAAATTATTCCCAATATCAGTAAATATTACCATGTGTTTATATATCAGCAGGGCCTTATAACAAACAAACACACACAATCACCTTAGTCAGATGTTTTTGTGTGTAGATGCACCCTCTGATCTTATCCATCTCATAATATGTCATAATTATCCCTCAGCCCAAACCTGCTACATCACGGCCTAAACGCAATTAATCTAAATAAGAGTATGTTTTGGCAGGTATGCCCAATAAAATCACAGCAAATGATGAGGGGAAAGTGTTTGCAAACATTAAAAGAATGACTGGGTGAAACATAATTTGCTATTACTTCATATTGGTTTAAAGAAAATATGATTGGTGTTCAAGATTCCCATCTTACATTTTGCCCTGGGCCTTGACATAAGCTGTTTTGGCGTAAGGCTGAACAATAATTCAATATCAATATATATTGTAATGTAAAATGTTTCAATAACAATATGATTTTTAAACACATTTTCAATATATCAGTATACATTATTTACAGCATCTGTCACTGACTGACGTTCATTACACTGCACTGCCCAGTTCACTGCCCTCAATTATAAATTTGGTTTAAAAATATTAATATTGGAAAGCCAAGAGGTTTGTTTGTTGGTAATGTCATGTTTCTGGTTTGTTCTGGACAGTTTTTCTGTGGCTTGTATGTTGTTTATATCAATATCGCAGTTTTATTGTATCAACTGCAATTTAGAAATATATCATGATATCTATTTTGGCCATATCGTCCAGACCTATTTTGGCGTATGAACTCCAGAGGAACTCCTGAGAATCTGGTCTGTATATTCTGGGTTAATACTTTCACACATGAAGCGCACAGCAGGAGGATTTCTGTGTCAGACACTTTCTCGCAGCTGGAAATGTTTTGCACAGCGAGTGCAGTAGATTCTCTGGAACATTAGAGGCTCTATTCACACATGTGCTCACTTGGATTTAGGGCACTAGCAGGGTAAAGTCGGCCTAAAGTCAGTGACAAATGTTTGTATTCACAAGCACAGCTCCTCTAGGTAAAGTCTGTAAAATTTTAAGGTGGCGTGCATGTGTGAAAGGTTCTGTAGTCTCTTGAACTTGAGCTCAGAACTGCAGCAGCCAACATTTTTTTTTTGTGTCTATGAGGCCCAAGTATTTTGTGATGAGACATGTCAACAGTACAGAGACACTGAGATATGTAGAATGCTCTCCGACCCCCTGTTTTGAGGTCTGGACAAATATCCCTTAATGGCCATAACACTAAGAAAAAAAAACATCTCCAGTCATGAACCATCAGATAATGCACAGTTAAGCAATTATAGGCAGAAACCATTGGATGATTATTTTGTGTATCACTATATCTAAAGGAAGATTGGAGTCTGCTTGTAGGAGCCGACATTATTGTTTTGTGGTCCTCTTGGCGCTGTACTGTTACAGGGAGGTCTAAAGCCCTAATTGCAGTGCAGTTGATTAGTGCTCGTTACTGGCTGACAGACAGCTGGTTGATAAGGAGGAAATGCTGAGCTGGTGCGTTCTGTGTTAACCTGCAGCCGTACTGTACGTGACGTGATTAAAATGCCCAGTGTCTCTTAAGCCCACTGTAATATGAGCAGAGTTCAGATGCTCATTCATCAACCTACTCCCTCATCACAGATGCTACTGGAGACAAGACCAAACCTGCTAACCTAGCACACAGCTGCTCTCAGAAATGAAATAAATTATGAACAAAAAAGAGAGGAACAATTTCAAGTATTTTATCTCGCACAGGGCCACTCCTCTGCACACAGTGGACTGAACACGACAGGAAGGGGTCTGGCTTTTCAGGGCAGAAATGGTGTGTTTGAGGGACAAGCAATGTGTGGAAATTCTCTGTGGCTTCCTTACCTCAGGGGACCCGTGATTGACCCTCTGACCAGTGAATCTAAGATTATATCTTTTGGAGTGATTTATACACCTTTCTACTTATTGATCACGTTACAGAGCGATCAAAGGTAAACTTAAAAGCCAGCGCTGAGCGCCGCCATAATGGCAGATTTGGCTTTTTTCATCCATTATTTATCCCTCAAGCCTATTCTATATGCCATTACAGACTTCATAAGAGCACAGGCTTCTGTGAGGCCTCGCTGCACACTTAGTGTAAATACTGAATGGATTCAATACGGTGAGTGTGGGGAATCATAAAAGTGCCATAAAAAGCATATGGAGATGCTATCCGGCCTCAGACTGTCCAACTCTTCCTGGAGGAAATGCACCTCTGATTTATTGGTGGGGAGAGAGAGTTGATTTAAATGTGGCTATGTCAGTATATCAGTGGCTAAAGCCTCAGGGCCATATAGCACCTAGAGTAAAGCACAGGTGAGAAGAGTGGCTGGAGCACTGTAGGTGGTAGGCCACTTGTTTAGGTGATGGTGATGGATGATTGAGATACTGTATCTTTAAAATATGCCCCTCTTTGTTCCACCAACACCCCCTCCCCTCTCTCAATATCTCTGTCCAGCACAAAGCTCGTGTCGAGGCCATGACGCTGGACCTGGCCTCATTGAGAAGTGTTCGAGAGTTTGCAGAAGCCTTCAAAGCAAGGAAACTGTAAGTGGACATGCCATTTTTAAAATCATTAACATACAAAGATGTCTACATGGTCTTAATAGAAAATACACTATGATTTGTTCTGCCCAGCTTCATGTTATTTGAGAAGTACATTAAGCGTATCGCTGTCTGTTTTAATCCTTTCTTCCATCCTTTTGTCATCTGCAGGCTATTGTCTCGCCAATTCTCAAATTAAAAGCTTTAGCGTGCCCCTCCCTCCCCAAAAACAAACCCTGCACTCTAAAACAGAGAACAGTCTCAGGGCCTGGCTAGACTTTTCTGTAGGGCCATTAGCTCCATTTGAGCAGTGGTCTGAGTCCAGGGCTGGAGTCTGACCCCTCAGAACCCCCTTCCTCCCCTTCCCCCCACTCCATTACCGAGCTATCAAATCAGCACGAGGCCAAAAGGTCCAGCCTCTCTCATCATAAGCCTCCCCTCCCTTCTCCCTGGTCAATAAATAAGTATCTCAACCTTACTACATAATTCCATCAATCTCATCTCCACAGACTTTGAAGTCCTTCACAGTCTCCCAGTTAAATCAATTACTGGCAGAGCTTTCATGAAGTTACATTACGTGGCGGAAGGCGAAGGAACAGTGACATTGGCTTTCAAAGGCAGGCTGTGCAAATAAAACGACAAGCGTCCGCGGGGCTTACATTTTCGTCTAAAAACTCATGCCACTGGAAGGTTTTCTATCATATCTCCACAGATTTGATGTGTCTTGGGTAAATGCTGAATCAGTGCCATGTTTCTGATTGTAAGTAGTCATTAGATGCATGATGGCAGCCTGTAGTGTTCAGTAATTAGACTGATGGGGTGTAATTATGATTTAATAGTGATTATTCCCTAGTGTGTCAGATGCTCCATTGTTGCTTTAGGAGCACAGTTCAGGTGCTTCAAGTAGTGTATTGCTTTGTGTTGGGAGAGGAAAATAATGCTGTGATTGACTGTTCACAAATGCAAATGCAGACATTTTGGTGGGTATGTTAATCAAAATGGCCTGTGTTGAGTGTTGTAGCAGGGACACAACAAACATTTAAAATTAGGGATGCACTCATGGGAAATCTGGGCCAATAAATATAACTTGTATTAATTTATATTTAGAGGATTACATATAACTGGAATTAAATACATTTTTTTATAATAAGTAAAATAGCCATTCATCATTTCAGTGTCTAAGGGATTAAGCCTATTTCTGAACTATATCCTGCTTTCAATACAAAATGCTGTTTAGTCCAGGACTAGGCTTAATCCCTGTCTGGGAAACACTAGGATCATCAAATATTAGCTTTAATGAGTAATGCCATATCAAATGTATCAAAAGCAAATAATCAAATATGAGTCTGAAGTGCGGACTACAGGGATGTGAACTGTAAGCAGAGAATGCAAACAGAATACAGTACAGAATGTAAATTGGAAGTAAGTATGTTGTATATAAATATATTTTTTAAATCAGATTTGTTATTTAGTTTGAGTAATGGAGGAATACAAAATAAATAAGTGTTGGACACAGTATCAGGAAATGATAAGCCCTTTGCTTCTAGAAGAAGATGAATTTGAACGTGTGCTTGTTAAAATATCTCACTACTGTTTTAGCCTTACAGCACGTCTGAGATGCAATAAATAGCTTCAGACCGAATGCAGGACTGTAGAAATCTGTGATTCTTTAGACCATGATGTTTTTAAAAGTCTTCTCCGCCATGTTTCTGCAGAGAGATATGCCACCTGTGTGCTCCCCACAGCTTGTTGGCGCTTGTCTGGTCTACTCTTATGCTCCTGTCCTGTATAGCTACTGTATTTTCCTTGCTGTCCTCCCTAAGGCCGGCAGAGGCTGTGCTCTGGTAGAGGTGACTGAACAGAGTGTCCTGGGCATCTGCTTCTACTGCTTCTGCTGCTGCTCCTGCTGTTGTTGGTGAAGGTGGTGATGGTGGTTTCTTTCTGGGCTCTCAGGAGGCTCAAGGGCTCATCTGGCCGCAGGCAGACCCTCAGGCAGGACACTACAGCCTGCAGCAGCAGCTTGGTCAGCAGCCAAAGCCCTGGAGGTGACCGCCACCCTCTCCCCCAGCCACACATACCCTCCCCCCCGGCCTGCTGCTGCTCGAGCTCTAATGAGGCCTTATTGGTCATCTCTCCTGATTAACACTCTCAGAACCCTGAGAGAGAGGGAGAGAGAGAAGACTTTGAGAGAAGAATTTATAGCATGGCACAAAGCGCAATTGACGTAAACCAGTGCCTTTACCTTTATTTCTCCAGTGGAATCTGTGTGTATGTGTGTTTTTTTTTTGTTGTTTTTTTGTAGCGTAGAAGTATGTATTAGACTTTGTGTTGATTTGTGGTTGTGCATGAGGTTCTGGCGTGTGTGTGTGTGTGTAGGTGTAGTGCAATATTCTTACTCTTTTATATATATAATTTCTTGCCAAAATGACCATTAGTACAAGTGATTTTTTATAGTCAGGAAGAAAACAGAACATAAGTTGATATAGGCCCCCAGAACTAAAGACAGTTTTTTTATACACAATTCCACATGTTTAAGCTTTGCATTTTTATTTATATAGGATTTTTATGAATTCAGCAGGGAGATGTTTCCACAGTTCAGTTTTAGAAAATTGAATGAACTTTACATTTTAAGAGTAAAACCAAACCCATGTAATGATTTTGTGGTTTTGGTACTGGGATGTGGAGGTCCACTAGGTTGAGTTGTGGAAGGATGGGGCATGGATGTTTTTTCAGACCTGAATCAATGGGAAGATATTTGAATATAAATTATAATGTCTATCTGATGGCAAAAGTTTTTGTTGTTTCCAAGATTTTGCTCAGCACGGGTGGCCAACCTGATTGTTTTGTACAAATATGGCTATTCTGTTAATAATAATAAATATTTGTTGGGTTCATGTACCTTTTTACTTTAAATTTTACCTGGCAAATTGTTATGGGCATATTCTTATTATTGGGCGGCACGGTGGCGCAGCAGGTAGTGTCGCAGTCACACAGCTCCAGGGGCCTGGAGGTTGTGGGTTCGATTCCAGCTCCGGGTGACTGTCTGTGAGGAGTTGGTGTGTTCTCCCCGTGTCTGCGTGGGTTTCCTCCGGGTGCTCCGGTTTCCTCCCACAGTCCAAAAAACACACGTTGCAGGTGGATTGGCGACGCGAAAGTGTCCGTAGGTGTGAGTGTGTGAGTGAATGTGTGTGTG